>NW_024713488.1:0-7500 GCF_018991925.1 Homarus americanus | reverse complement strand
TAGCGTCCCAACATAGTGTCCCAGTATAGTGTCCCAGCATAGTGTCCCAGCATAGTGTCCCAGCATAGTGTCCCAGCAGTGTCCCAGTATAGTGTCCCAGTATAGTCCCAGTAGTGTCTCAGTATAGTGTCCCAGCAGTGTCCCAGTCGTGTCCCAGCAGTGTCTGCATAAGTGTCCCAGAAGTGTCCCAATAGTCCCAGTGGTGTCCCAGCATATGTCCCAGTAGTGTCCCAACATAGTGTCCCAGCATAGTGTCCCAGCATAGTATCCCAGCATAGTGTCCCAATATAGTGTCCCAGTATAGTGTCCCAGTAGTGTCCCAACATAGTCCCAATATAGTGTCCCAGTATAGTGTCCCAGTAGTGTCCCAATATAGTGTCCCAATATAGTGTCCCAGCATAGTGTCCCAATATAGTGTCCCAATATAGTGTCCCAATATAGTGTCCCAGCATAGTGTCCCAATATAGTGTCCCAGTATAGTGTCCCAATATAGTGTCCCAATATAGTGCCTCTTTTATAGTGTCCTCAATATAGTGTCCCAGCATAGTGTCCCAGTAGTGTCCCAATATAGTGTTCCTAATATAGTGTCCCAATATAGTGTCCCAATAGTGTCCCAATATTGTGTCCCAGCATAGTGTCCCAGCGTAGTGTCCCAATAGTGTCCCAATATGGTGTCCCAACATATGGACCCAGGTGTCTGTGTGCTACTTGTCTCCTCTCCTGCAGAATCACCTGTAGTAGTCCCAATATAGACCCAGGTGCTCAGGTGTGCTAATTAGTCTCCTCCTTGCAGAATCACCTGTAGTGTCCCAATATAGTGACCCAGGTGTGTCAGGTGTGCTAATTAGTCTCCTCTGCAGAATCACTGTAGTGTCCCAACATAGTGACCCAGGTGTCTCAGGTGGTATTAGCCCTCCCTTGCAGAATCACCTGTAGTGTCCCAACATAGTGACCCAGGTGTGTCTCAGGTGTGCTAATTAGTCTCCTCTCCTGCAGAATCACCTGTAGTGTCCCAATATAGTGACCCAGTGTCCCAGGTGTGATAATTATTCCTCTCCTTGCAGAATCACCTGTAGTGTCCCAATATAGTGACCCAGGTGTCCCAGGTGTGATAATTAGTCCTCCCCCTTGCAGAATCACCTGTAGTGTCCCAATATAGTGACCCAGGTGTCCCAGGTGTGGTAATTAGCCCTCTCCTTGCAGAATCACCTGTAGTGTCCCAATATAGTGACCCAGGTGTGTCTCAGGTGTGGTAATTATCTCCTCTCCTTGCAGAATCACCTGTAGTGTCCCAATATAGTGACCCAGGTGTCCCAGGTGTGATAATTAGTCTCTCTCCTTGCAGAATCACCTGTAGTGTCCCAATATAGGACCCAGGTGTGTCTCAGGTGTGGTAATTAGTCTCTCTCCTTGCAGAATCACCTGTAGTGTCCCAATATAGTGACCCAGGTGTCCCAGGTGTGATAATTAGTCTCCTCTCCTTGCAGAATCACCTGTAGTCCCAACATAGTGACCCAGGTGTGTCTCAGGTGTGGTAATTAGTCTTATCTCTTGCAGAATCACCTGTAGTGTCCCAATATAGTGACCCAGGTGTCCCCAGGTGCTAATTAGCCTCTCCTGCAGAATCACCTGTAGTGTCCCAACATAGTGACCCAGGTGTGTCTCAGGTGTAAGCACTAGCCTCTCCTTGCAGAATCACCTGTCTACACCTGCCTTCCAGAGCAAGTGGCTGTACGTAGGACTGAGAGGAATATACACATTGTTAATATTGAGCTGTTTCAACTATCTGGTTACATTATCAACTGGAACAAGGCAATTGAATCAGAGTACCTAGTTTGTGTTTTGGGGGTTGTTAGGAGGTTGTTAAAGATTGATTGGGTTGGCAGAGATAGCTGAAGAACAACCCAACCTAACCAAATCACAACCCAACCAACCCCAACCTAACCTAACCAAATCACAACCTAACCTAACCAAATCACAACCCTAACCTAACCAAATCACAACCCAACCCAACCAGATCACAACCTAACCTAACCAATCACAACCTAACCTAACCAAATCACAACCTAACCTAACCAAATCACAACCCAACCAAATCACAACCCACCTAACCAAATCACAACCTAACCCAACCAAATCACAACCTAACCCAACCAAATCACAACCCAACCAAACCAAATCACAACCTAACCTAACCAAATCACAACCTAACCTAACCAAATCACAACCTAACCTAACCCAACCACAACCCAACCCAACCAAATCACAACCTAACCTAACCAAATCACAACCCAACCTAACCAAATCACAAGCCAACCAAATCACAACCTAACCAAATCACAACCCAACCTAACCAACCAACCTAACCAAATCACAACCTTAACCTAACCAAATCACAACCTAACCTAACCAAATCACAACCTAACCAAACCAAATCACAACCCAACCTAACCAAATCACAACCTAACCTAACCAACACAACCCAACCAAACCAAATCACAACCTAACCTAACCAAATCATAACCTAACCCAACCAAATCACAACCCAACCCAACCAAATCACAACCTAACCTAACCAAATCAAAGCCAACCAAATCACAACCCAACCAAATCACAACCCAACCCAACCAAATCACAACCCAACCAAATCACAACCCAACCCAACCAAATCACAACCTAACCCAACCAAATCACAACCCAACCTAAACCAAATCACAACCCAACCAAATCACAACCTAACCTAACCAAATCACAACCTAACCCAACCAAATCACAACCCAATCCTAACCAAATCACAAGCTCACCAAATCACAACCCAACCAAATCACAACCTAACCTAACCAAATCAACAACCCAACCAAATCACAACCTAACCCAACCAAATCACAAGCTAACCAAATCACAACCCAACCAAATCACAACCTAACCTAACCAAATCACAACCCAACCAAATCACAACCCAACCTAACCAAATCACAACCTAACTTAACCAAATCACAACCTAACCTAACCAAATCACAACCTAACCTAACCAAATCACAACCTAACCTAACCAAATCACAACCTAACCTAACCAAATCACAATCCCAAATCACAACCTAACCTAACCAAATCACAACCTAACCAATCACAACCTAACCAAATCACAACCCAACCCAACCAAATCACAACCAACCAGATCTGTGGTGGCAGACGAGGCTGAATTGGTCACAGTCAAATAAAATAGATCTGTTTGTTGACATTATAATTGATGTTTTGACCGCTAGTTGCGCCACCCAGAGAGAGAGAGAGAGAGAGAGAGAGAGAGAGAGAGAGGGAACTGAATAGGTGGTAGTGATGATGGTTGGTAGTGGTGATAGTGATGGTGACACACTATTACTAATTATGGAAGGTTTCAATGCAGGGCTTCACTCATCACCACCACAGGGCTTCACCATCACCACCACAGGGCTCTTCACCATCACCAACAGGGCTTCATCACCACCAACAGGGCTTCACCATCACCACCACAGGGCTTCACTATCACCACACCACAGGGCTTCACTATCACCACCAACAGGGCTTCACTATCACCACCAACAGCTTCACTATCACCACCAACAGGCTTCACCATCACCACCAACAGCTTCACTCATCACCACCACAGGGCTTCACTATCACCACCACAGGGCTTCACTATCACCACCACCAGGGCTTCACCATCACCACCAACAGCTTCACTATCACCACCAACAGGGCTTCACCATCACCACCAACAGGGCTTCACTATCACCACCACAGGCTCACCACACCACCAACAGGGCTTCACCATCACCACCACAGGGCTTCACCATCACCACCCAACAGGGCTTACCATCACCACCAACAGCTTCACCATCACCACCAACAGGGCTTCACCATCACCAACACCAACAGCTTCACTATCACCACCACAGGGCTTACTATCACCACCAACAGGGTCACTATCACCACCACAGGGCTTCAATACCACCAACAGCTTCACCATCACCATCACAGGCTTCATCACCACCAACAGGGCTTCACCACCATCACCACCACAGGGCTTCTCAACACCATCACCACCACAGGGCTTCACCATCACCACCACAGGGCTTCACTATCACCACCAACAGGGCTTCACTATCACCACCAACAGCTTCTCACCATCACCACCAACAGCTTCACTATCACCACCAACAGCCCACTATCACCACCACAGGGCCTTCATCACCACCAACAGGGCTTCACTATCACCCACCACAGGGCTTCACTATCACCACCAACAGGGCTTCACTATCACCACCACAGGGCTTCACTATCACCACCAACAGGGCTTCACTATCACCACCAAAGAGTCACTACATCACCCACCAACAGCTTCACTCACCACCACCAACAGCCTAATTATCACCACCACAGGGCTTCATCACCACCAACAGGCTTCACTATATCACCACCACAGGTCAACACCACCACAGGGCTTCACTATCACCACCAACAGGCTTCACTATCACCACCACAGGGCCTCATCACCACCAACAGCCTTCACACTATCACCACCAACAGCCTACACCATCAACACCACAGGGCTTCATCACCACCAACAGGGCTTCACTATCACCACCACAGGCTTCACCATCACCACCAACAGCTTCACTATCACCACCAACAGCTTCACCATCACACCACAGGGCTTCATCACCACCAACAGGGCTTCACTATCACCACCACAGGGCTTCACTATCACCACCACAGGCTTCACTATCACCACCAACAGCCACCATCCACCACAGCTTCACCACCACCACAGGGCTTCCACCACCACCAACAGCTTACCATCACCACCAACAGCTTCCACTATCACCACCAACAGCTTCACTATCACCACCACAGGGCTTCACCAACACTCACTATCACCTCCAACAGCTTCACTATCACCACCACAGGGCTTCATCACCACCAACAGCTTCACTATCACCACCAACAGCTTCACTATCACCACCACAGGCTTCATTATCACCACCAACAGCTTCACTATCACCACCAACAGCTTCACTATCACCACCAACAGCTTCACTATCACCACCAACAGCTTCACTATCACCACCACAGGGCTTCATCACCACCCAACAGCCATTATCACCACCAACAGCTTCACTATCACCACCAACAGCTAATATCACCACCAACAGCTTCACCACCACAGGGCTTCATCACCACCAACAGCTTCACTATCACCACCAACAGCTTCACCATCACCACCAACAGCTTCACTATCACCACCACAGGGCTTCATCACCACCAACAGCTTCACTATCACCACCAACAGCTTCACTATCACCACCAACAGCTTCACTATCACCACCACAGGGCTTCATCACCACCAACAGCTTCACTATATCACCACCAACAGCTTCACCTATCATCACCAACAGCTTCACTATCACCACCAACAGCTTCACTATCACCACCAACAGCTTCACTCATCACCACCAACAGGCTTCTCACCATCACCACCACAGGGCTTCACTCATCACCACCAACAGGGTCACCATCACCACCAACAGGGCTTCACTCATCACCACCAACAGGGCTTCACTATCACCACCAACAGGGCTTCACTCATCACCACCACAGGGCTCACCATCACCACCAACAGCTTCATCAACACCACCAACAGCTTCTATCACCACCACAGGGCTTCACCATCACCACCACAGGGCTTCACATCACCACCACAGGCTTCACCATCACCACCACAGGCTTCACTATCACCACCACAGGGCTTCACCATCACCACCACAGGGCTTCACTATCACCACCAACAGGGCTTCACATCACCACCACAGGCTTCACTATCACCACCAACAGCTTCACTATCACCACCACAGCTTCACTATCACCACCAACAGCTTCACTATCACCACCAACAGCTGGTCTCCCACTCACCGCTGTACTGAAGCTAGAGAATAATTACCATTTTTCTCTTATTTGCATATCACCCACGTCTGTCTGTCTGTCTGTCTGTCTGTCTGTCTGTCTGTCTGTATACGTTTCTGTCTGTCTGTCTGTCTGTCTGTTTCTGTCTGTCTGTATGTTTCTGCTGTCTGTCTGTCTGTCTGTCTGTATGTCTGTTTCTGTCTGTCTGTCTGTTTGTCTGTCTGTCTGTCTGTTTCTGTCCGTCTGTATGTTTCGTCTGGTTCGTCTGTCTGTTCTGTCTGTATGTCTGTTTCTTGTCTGTCTGTCTGTTTCTCCCCTGTTTCTGGTTCGTCTTCGTATGTTTTCGTTCGTCTGGTCTGTCTGTCTGTCTGTCTGTATGTTTCTGTCCGTCTGTCTGTCTGTCTGTTTCGTCTGTCTGTATGTTTGTCTCGTCTGTCTGTCTGTATGTTTCTGCCTATGTTTCTGTTCGTCTCTGCTGTCTGTCTGTCTGTTTCTGCCCGTCTGTGCTATGTTTCTTGCCTGTCTGTTTCCTGTCTGTATGTTTCCTGTGTCAGTCCGTCTGTCCGTCTGTCTGTCGTATGTTTCTGTCTGCTGTCTGTTCGTTCTGTTCGTCTGTCTGTCTGTCTGTCTGTTTCTGCCTGTCCGTTTCTGCACGTGTTTCTTCGTCCGTCTGTGCTTTCGTGCTCGTCTGTCTGTCTGTCTTCGTCTGTCTGTATGTTTTCGTTCGTCTGTCTGCTTCGTCTGTTCGTCTGTTTCTGTTCGTCCGTCTGTCCGTTCCGTCTGTCTGTCTGTTTCTGCCCGTCAATTCGTCTGTCTGTGTCCGTTCGTTCGTTTCGTTCGTCCGTCTGTCCGTCTGTCTGTCTGTCTGTCTGTCTGTCCGTCTCGTTCGTCTGTCTGTTTCTGCGTCCGTCTGCTCCGCTGTCTGTCCGTCTGTTTCTGCCCGTCCGTCTGTCCGTCTGTCTCGTCTGTCTGTCTGTCTGTCTGTTTCTGTCTGTCTGTCGTCTGTTTCTTTGCCTGTCTGTTTCTGCCCGTTCGTATGTTTCTGTTCAGTTGCGTCTGTCATGTTTGTCTCGTCTGTCTGTTCTGTCTGTTGTCTGTATGTTTCTGTCTGTCTGTCTGTCTGCTCCGTCCGTCTGTTTCTGTCTCGTCCGTCTGTCCGTCTGTCTGTCCGTCTGTTTATTGCCCGTCCGTTCCGTCTGTCCGGCTCGTTCGCTCGTTTTGCCCGTCCGTCTGTCTTCCCGTCTGTCTGTCTGTCTGTCTGTCTGTCTGTTCCGTTCGTCTTCACTCTTGCCCGTCCGTCCGCTTCGTCTGTCTCTCCGTTTCTGCCTCCGTCTGCCCGTCTGCGTTCGTTCGTCTGTCCGTTCGTCTGTTTCTTGCCCGTCTGTTCGTCTGTTTCTGCCCGTCTGCCCGTCTTCGTGCGTTTCTGTCTGTCTGTTCGTCTATTTCTGCCCGTCTGTATGCTTATGTTCGTCCGTCTGTCTGCTTGCCCTTGCTGTCTGTCTGTCTGTTTTCTTTCTTTGCCTGTTTCTGGTTCAGCACATGTACCGAACGAAGTATCAG
>NW_024713487.1:0-20539 GCF_018991925.1 Homarus americanus | reverse complement strand
TCAGTGCTTCGTTCGGTTACGTATTGTGAAGTTTTTTCTCTGTTAGGACGATATTTATTAAGCTGTGCTCATCTAGGAATAAAAATAAATAATAAATGAGTGTAAATAAATAAATAAATAATTAATAAATAAATGCAATAAACATGGATTATTTTTATGTATTGAATAAAAATGATGTAATTTTATGGTGAAATAATGGACGAATGATGGTGGGTAGTTAGGTGACATTTAATACAGGTGAAAGAATTTGCTTTTAACAACAATAATATCGGTTGCAAGACTCTGCTTGGTCCTTATTTGACACACACTGACACACACGCACACATTATCGCATGCAACATACGGACGGCATAAAGGATGGATGGGACAGTCGGTAGACAGATAATAACGGATAGTGGTGGTTGATAGTAGTGTGGGTTGAGTGGGGAGATTGAATGTTAGCTGGGTGGTCTGAGTTTTGAGAAAGATGGATGTCGTATCGCATGAGACAGGGGAAGGGAGGTGTGTGTGTGTGTGTTGTTGTTTGTGTGTGTGTTGTTGTTGTGTGTGTGTGTGTGTGTGTGTGTGTGTGTGTGTGTGTGTGTTTGGAGGTGAGGAGAGGATGATGAGATTGGTATGGGAGGGAGGACTGAGGGGGGTTTGGGGTCAGGCATTCAGGCAGAGGAGAGAAAGTAGAGAGAGTAGAGAGACGGAGGTAGGAGAAGCAGAAGGGAGGGGGAGAAGCAAGCAAGACGGAGGGAGAAGCAAGGGGAGAGGAAGCAAGCAGAGACGGAGCAGGAGAAGCAAGAAGCAAGCAGGAGGACTTGGGAGGCAGGAGGGTGGGTGTTGGCCACTGCCCAGCTTCCAGAATGTTTCTGCGCGGCTCTTGATAACTCCTGCACACATTTTATGGTTGGCCATGCGTCATAGCTCGCCAGATTGGATATTGGCGATTCTGTGGCGCGTCTAGCATTTTTCTCCTCGGGTCTTGACTTAGGTAAGTGATGCCCTTCGTGTGCTGGAAACGTTAGGTGTGGTGAGTTTATGCTCAACAGCCTGTAAAAAATGCAGGTGAGGGAAGGTACATGGTTACAATTGTTAGCTGTTTTGTTGTGGGGAAAAAAACAATAGTTGTTTATAGACATATTTGTATGGTAGGTGTGAACGAAAAGTAGACCCGGAGGTTATAATGCGTGAGTTAAGTGCCCGACTAACCATAAGTAGAGCGAAAGTACAATGGTGGGTTAAATTCTTAACAACACTGCAACATTATCCCATAGTCATTACACTGTACTACCTTAAGTGTTTATCTTTATCTAGTGGACAGGTTTGACATTTTACGTTCACCATGTACGTGATGAGCCCGGCTTACACTACCTGATAGATCTCAGTCGACGTGTAACACGCACGCCTTCACCTGAGATAATTATACACCCCGCCCGCCCTCCACACACCCCACACCCTCACGCCCCTCCACCCTCACCTACACCCTCCCCACCCCTCCCCTCACCTACACCCTCACATGCCTCCCACCTCACCTACCTCACATACCTCCCCCTCCACCTACACCCTACACACACCTCCACCTCACCTACACCCCCTCCCACATACCTCCTCTACACCCTCACACACTCCCCTGCCCACCCTACGCCTCCACCCTCCCTACACCTCTTTACCTCCCACCTCACCTACACCCCCTCCCACACCTCCCACCATCCCTACACTCACATCTACCTCACCTACACCCTCACACACCTCCCACCTCACCTGCACCTCACACACCTCCACCTCCTCACCTCACCTCCTCACCTACACCTCACACCTCCACCTCCTACACCTCCACCTCCCTCACCTACATACATACCTCCTCTCACCCCCTCCACCTCCCACCCTCCCACACCTCCCCACCTCCCTACACCCCTCCCCTTACCTCCCCTCACCTACCTTCACACCTCCCCTCTACCTGCCTCCCCCTCCCTCTCACACCTCCCACCTCCCCACCCCTCCTTTCCTCCCTCCCCCTCCCACCTCCCCACCTCCACACCTCCACCTCCTACCTTCTGCCTCCCCTCCCACCTACACCCCCACACACCTCCCCTCCCACCCTACCTCCCCACCTCCCTCCCTACACCTCCCCTCCCACCTCTTACCTACACCTCCTCCCCTCCTACACACCTCCCACCCTCCTACACCTCCCTCCTCCCCCCCTCACGCCTCCACCCTGCCTACACCTCCATGCCTCCACCTCACCCTGCACCCTCCCTCCACCTCACCTACCTCCGCACCTCCTCCCCTGCCCTCCACATACCTCCCACCTCCCCTGCCCTCACATACCTCCCCTCTCACCCCTCTTTTATCACCTCACCTACACCCCTCTGTACCTCCCACCCCCTCCACACACACCTCCACCCCTCCCTACACCCCTCTTTGCCCTCCCTCCCCTACACCCTCACACACCTCCCACCTCCCCCACCTCATACCTCCCACCTCCCCCTCCCCATACCTCCCCTCCTCCCCTCCCCCTCACATACCTCCCCTCACCTGCCTCACACCTCACCCTCCCACCTACACCCTCCCATACCTCCCCCCTACACCTCACACCTCACCCCTCCCCTCACATACACCCCCTCACCTACACCCCTCACATACCTCCACCTCCCCCTCCCCCCTCCTACACCTCCCCACCTCACCTACATACCTCCTCACCTACACCCCTCCCCTCCACCTCACCTCACCCCTCCACACCTCCCTCACCTGCCCTCACCTCACTCACCCCTCCCCTCCACCCTCTGCCTCCTCCCCTCACCCTCCACACCTCCACCTCTCCCCTCCCTCATACCTCCACCTCACCCACACCCCTCCCCCTCCTCCTACACCCTCCCTCCACCTCATACCTCCCCCCACACCTCCCCTCTTTCACCCCTCACATACCTCCCACCTCCCCTCTCCACCCTCCCTTATCCCCTCCCCTACACCTCCCTCCCCTCACCCTCACATTTGTCACCTCCTCCTACCCTCACATGTCACCCCTACATTCCCTCTTTCCCTGCCTCTGCCTCCCACCTGCACCTCATCTACCCTCACTTCCTCTTTTTCATGCCTCCCCTACCTACACCTCACACACCTCACACTCTACCCTCTACCTCACCTCCCCTGCACCCTCCACACTACCTCCTACACCTCACACACCTCCCCCTCACACCTCACCCTCCTACACACTCCCCCTCTCTGTACCCCTCCCACCTCCCTCCCCTTTGCCTCACCTGCCCTCACCTACGTCCTCATTCCTCTACCTCTCACCTCCTCACCTCACAGACCTACACCTCCCCTACCCTCCCTCCACCCCTCCCCACCTCACCTCCACCCCCCTCCCCTCACCTCCCCTCTCACCCTCCCCTCCCACCTCTCCCCACCTCCCCTACACCTCCCCCACCTCCTCACCTCCCCTCCCCACCTCCCCCTCCCCTCCCCTACACCCCTCCCCCCTCCCCACCTCCCCTTCACCCCTCCCCCTCCCACCTCCCCACTCCTCCCCCCTCCCCCTCCCCTCCTACCTCCACCTCACCTACACCCTCATCCCTCCACCTCCACCTCGCCCTCACCCTCCCACCTACACCTCCACCTCCACCTCACCTACACCTCACCTCCCTCCCACTACACCCTCCCACCTCCCTCCCCACCTCCACCTCCCCTCCTCCTTACCTCCCACTCCCCACCCCTCCCCACCTCCACCTCCCCTCCAACCTCCACCCTCCCTACCCTCCCCCTCCTCACCTCCCACCCCTACACCTCACATACCTCCACCCCTCCCCCCTACACATTCCTCCCCTCCCACCTCCCCTCCCACCTTCCTCCCACACCTCCCCCACCTACCTCACACCTCCCACCTCACCTACACCCCTCACCTCCCACCTCCCTACACCTCACACCTCCCACCCTCCCCTACACCCCTCCCACACCTCCACCTCCCCTACACCCTCTCCACTTCCCCCTCACCCTCCCCTACCTCTCCACCTCCCCTACACCCCATACCTCCCCTCCCTACACCTTCACTACACCTCACCTTACCTGCACCCTCACTACACCCTCCACACCTTCACCTCCATACCTCCACCTCTCACCTACACTTCATACTGCTCCACCTTCCTCACCTCACCCTCCTCCTCCCCTACACCCTCGCCTCCTCACCTCCCCACCTCACTTCCACCTCCCTACACCCTCCTTCCTCCACCTACCCCTCACTTACCTCCCACCTCCCTACACCTCCTCTGCCCTCCCCACCTCCCTTATACCTCCCTGCTCCCCCCTCCCTCACCTACACCTCCCCACCTCCACCTCTCCTACACCCCTCACCTCCACCTATTCACCATGCTCACACCTCCCCTCACCTCCTCCCTACACCTCATACCTCATCCTGCCCTCACCTCCACCTCCCCTGCCCACTCCTCCACTTACTGACGGGGCTGTTGAGGTGGAAAAAGTTAAAGAATTTTCTTTTTCAATGCAGCCATCAGCCAGCCATCCCATCATGTGGCTTTCAGCCAGTAGCCACCCCAGCCTTTTAGCCAGCCCAGCCCAGCCCAGCCAGCCCAGCCAGCCCAGCCCATCCCAGCCATTGTGTGTGTATTGTGTGTAGCCATCCCAGCCTTGTGGCCAGCCTATGTAATCTAATCAATCTAATCTATTCTTAACCTTCTTCTTTTCTAACCTCCTCCACCTGAATGTAGTGTTGTGTCAAGGGTCTCATAGGCAAGTGAGGTTACTAGCCTATAGAACTTTGAATGTCAACCTGTCTTTCTCTTGGAGCTTGTTATTGTGTGTGTGTGTGTGTGTGTGTGTGTGTGTGTGTGTGTGTGTGTGTGTGTGTGTGTGTGTGTGTGTGTTTATTTACTACAATTGTGTCATCGCACTGCTTTCTCGCTTCACTGATGCGTCGCCATTTTCCTCTAAGCTTTGTCTTGGCGGATTGTTTACTAGTAGTGACGTCAGGTTGTGTTGGTCTTCTTCTTGGGTTTCCTTGACCTTGTGCAGTCTGTCCTGCACTTGTACAGTCTGTCCTGCAGCACCTTGTACAGTCTGTCCTGCCACGCTTGTCAGTCTCCTGCAACCCGCCTTTTGAATCTGTCCTGCACAGCACACAGTCTGTCCTGCAACTTTTGCCAGGCAGTCTGTCCTGCAGCACCTTGTGCAGTCTGTCCTGCACCCTTGTACAGTCTGTCCTGCAGCAGCTTAGCATGGTCTGTCTGCTTACTGCTTGTGCAGTCTGTCCTGCAACACCTTGTACAGTCTGTCCTGCAACACCTTGTACAGTTGTCCTGCAACTGCCTGTACAGTCTGTCCTGCAACACCTGTACAGTCTGTCTTGCTTACCTTGTACAGTCTGTCTTGCAGCACGCTGTACGGTCTGTCCTGCACTGCTTGTGCAGTCTGTCCTAAAGCTTAGCCTTGTACGGTCTGTCCTGCAACACCTTATGCAGTCTGTCCTGCTGCTGGCCTTGCTCTGTCCTGCAACACTTGGGTTGTGACCTTGTACAGTCTGTCCTGCAACACCTGCCCGCAGTCTGTCCTGCAACCTTGTGCAGTCTGTCCTGGAACTTTGTACAGTTGTCCTGCAGCACCTTGTGCAGTCTGTCCTGCAACACCTTTGTACAGTCTGGTCCTGCACCGCAACAGCAGTCTGTCCTGCACTGCAGCAGCACAGTCTGTCCTGCAACACCTTGGCCTGTCTTTCCTGCCACCTTGTACAGTCTGTCCTGCACCCACCTTGTACAGTCTGTCCTGCAGCACTTTGTGCAGTCTGTCTTGCAACACCTTGTGCAGTCTGTGTGCAACACCTTGTACAGTCTGTCCTGCTACTTTGCCCAGCCCACAGTCTGTCCTTGCAACACCTTGGCTCAGTCTCCTGCAACACCTTGTACAATCTGTCTGCAACAACAGCCACAGTCTGTCTGCAACACCTTGTACAGTCTGTCCTGCAGCACCTTGCAGTCTGTCCTGCAGCACCTTGTCTGTGCTGTCCTGCACCACCTTGCAGTCTGTCCTCACCTGCCTTGCAGTCTGTCCTGCAGCACCTCTTGTGCAGTCTGTCCTGCAACACTTTGTACAGTCTGTCCTGCAACACCTTGTACAGTCTGTCCTGCAACCTTGTACAGTCTGTCCTGCACCTTGTACAGTCTGTCTGCACGCCTTGTACAGTCTGTCTACAATGGCACTTGCAGTCTGTCCTGCGCAGCACAGTCTGTCCTGCAACGCATTGGCCACAGTCTGTCTTGCTGCTTAGCCTGCAGTCTGTGCAGCACCTTGCTGAGTCTGTCTCTGCTTGCTTGTCAGTCTGTCCTGCAGCACCTTGTCTGTGTGTCCTCCACCTTTGTTGCCTGATCTGTCCTGCAGCACCTTGGCACTGTCTCTGCATTGCCTTTGTACAGTCTCTGGCAACACAGCCACAGTCTGTCCTGCAACACCTTGGCCTGGTCTGTCCTGCAGCCCAGCACAGTCTGTCCTGCCACCTTGTACAGTCTGTGCCGCCACCTTGTGCAGTCTGTCCTGCCTTTAGCATTGCAGTCTGTCCTGCAGCACCTTGTGCAGGTCTGTCCTGCAGCACGCGGCTGCAGTCTGTCTGCACCACCTTGTGCAGTCTGTCCTGCAACACCTTGCAGTGTCCTGCACCGCCTTGTCAGTCTGTCCTGCACCTGCTTGTAGTCTGTCCTGCACCACCTTGAAGTCTGTCCTGCAACACCTTGGTTATCTGTCCCAACTGCTTGTGTGAGTCTGTCCTGCAACACTTGCCTGTCTGTCTTGCAGCACCTGTGCAGTCTGTCCTGCAACACCTTGCAGTCTGTTCCTGCAACACCTTGTGCAGTCTGTCCTGCAAGCAGCCTGGTTGTTTGGGACAGTCTTTCTGCGCTTTGCCCAGCCCAATACATTGCGCTTCTCTCATTATCTCCTCTCCAGTAGTTTGGTGTGTTAATGTTGACCCGTTTGTTTGGGTGGGTGGGCAGGGATGGATGGGGCGTGTTGGTGGTGGGTAGGGCGTGTGGATGGATGGGTTGTGGGGTGGTTAACTGGTTGAGGGGGATGGATGAGGCGTGTGGGTGAGTGGTTGGGCGTGTGGATGGATGGGTTTGGTGAGATGGATGGGGCGTGTGGGTGAGTGGGTGAGGGGATTTTGGATGGATGGGTGGTGGGGTAGGTTAGCTGGTTGGGGAAGTGGATGGTTTCAGGGTTCATCCCAGTCTCAATATGTTTTTTGTATATTTAGCAAATTTAATAAGGTTGTTGCCTGTGGTGAGGATAAATTAGTATGATTTGAGGTTTAAGGTCCAAGGTCAAGGTCAGGAATGAGTTTTGGGACTTTTAGAAATCAGTTTTACCTTGAACCCCAAAATCGATGGATATTTTTATTTTTAATTTTTGGTTGGAAGGGATTATGTGTTGATTTTTGTTGAGGTTGGGTTGGTTGGGTTTGGTTGGGTTGGAATTGCATTATGGGGTGGTTGTCTTCGGTGATTTATATTTTGTATTTTGTTAGTATAATAAGTAGTATGTCAAGCCATATGAGATGTACGAGGTTACAAGGGCTGTACTTCGTTACAGAACTACAGTGTGAGAGATTCATACATTTTGACCTTGTTTTTGGTCTCATTGGGTCAAGGTCAAGGCTCTTTAGGTCCAGGGGCGCCATTACACTGATGACTTTTGTGGTTTTGTTGTAATATGTGCAGGGCGTGTGTGTGTGTGGTGTGTGTGTGTGTGTGTGTGTGTTTTGGTTGGGACTGGTTGGTCAGTATCATTAGAGGTTTGCTGATCTCTCTCTCTCTCTCTCTCTCTCTCTCTCTCTCTCTCTCTCTCTCTCTCTCTCTCTCCTCTCTCTCTCTCTCTCTCTCTCTCTCTCTCTCTCTCTCTCTCTCTCTCTCTCTCTCTCTCTCTCTCTCTCTCTCTCTCTCTCTCTCTCTCTCTCTCTCTCTCTGTTGGAACAGTATATTGGAGTTATTGTGTGTGTCAATACAAATCTTTTTGGTCGTTTTATTTATTACGTGGTTGTAGTATTTCCTTCAATACAGATTATAATGATGTGTATTCTGGTTGTGTTGTGTTGTGGTGTATCGTGTTTGTGTTATGTTGTGTTGCGTTGTGTTGCGTTGTGTTGTGTTGAATAAGATATGTGTTTGCATTGATTTGATATCAACAGGTAATGATGTAGGTGAATGAGGTTTGAAGTATTTTTTGTATGCATATTCTGAACTAAGGCTGAAATACTGTGTTGCAATATATTTCTTATTATAGCAATTTACTGTACTGTATTTGTTATACCTGTATTTGTATCTGTGCTTATAATTTGAAATACCTGTGTTATCTATCTCATTAGTGTACCTGTATTTCCATTGTTGCCTGTATTCTAATGTACCTCTGCTTGTCTTACCTGTAGCTCTGTACCTGTTCCTGTGCTTGAACTTTTATATTTAGTATACAAACTAATTACATTGTCTACCTGCTTATACCTGTAGTGTTGTCTCTTAAGTCACAGTGGTTTTGTGTTGGAAGGTTAAGCATGCCTCGCCATATTTAAAGGTGGAGGCAGTTACCTGTTGAAGGTGATAGCTCACTTACGCTCACCTGTTAAGGTATAATACTCAGCCGCTCATTGGTATGAATATGGGGTTGTCTGGCTCTGTTGTTTACCTGCTGAATAGTTAACGGTGTAAGCTTCTCCTTGGGTAGAATGTTGGAATATTAACATTGTTAGTTTCACCGTGTAAAAGTAGGTGGGGTTATTAACGTTAGCCAGGTATCTTGCTGTTGGCGTGATATTGTGTGTGTGTGTGTGTGTGTGTGTGTAAGTAATTTAAGTATTGCTGGTGTTTTCTTCTCTGCGTATAGTTACTTTCATTCCATCTCCTAATTTCTCCTGTAGTAACTTAAGTCTATAATCTCCTCCCTTATTGTGTATTCTTGGTCATTCCGATTACAGTCTAAATGTATGTATATATATATTTGTATATTTTTAACTCCCAAGTGTAATATAATTAAAATTCTTTATAACATAGCGGTAAGTAGAAGACTATGGCACTGTCGACCTTTCTGACAGAGACAAATTAACGAAAAAAAAACACTGGAAATGCAGCTTGTGATGGGTAGACTATATATAAGAGCAAACACGAGAGGTCAAGGTCATGCTGCCACTCTCTCCTCACATGATTGGTGGACCACATGGCAGCTTTTGACAGCTCGGAGTGACCATGTGGAAAATGAGACCAGGTTGATGTTTACCTGTGATGAGGGTGTCACGTCTGAGGCTTACCTGCAAAATACTCATGAGTTAACAATTTGTGGTTCACCTGATTATACCTAACACTGACGGGGGGTGGTGTTGGGTTGAGTTTGGTTGGATAGTGTTAGGTTTGGGTGGGTTAGTGTTGGGTTTGGTTAGGTTTGGTTGGATGAGTGTTAGGTTGGGTTTGGTTGGATTGGTGTTGGGTTGGTGAGGTTATGTTGGTTTGGTTGGTTGATGTTCGGTTTGGTTGGGTTTGGTGGGTTAGTGTTGGTTTGGTTGGGTTAGTGTTGGGTTTGGGTTTGATTTGTGGTTAGTGTTGGGTTTGGTTGATTGGTGTTAGGTTTGGTTGGTTTGGGTGGGTTGATGTTAGGTTGGTGAGTTGGTGTTGGGTTGGACTGGGTTGGTGGTGTTCATTCTGCCTCTCCCTTACACTGCCTCTAACCACTCTGCCTCTCACCACTCTGTCTTTCACGCCCACTTTACCTCTCAATACTCTGTCTCTCCGCCACTTTGCCTCTCCGTCCTTGTCTCTCCTCCTGCCTCTCCCACTTTGCCTCTCCCGTCTGCCGTCTCTCACGCCCTTTACCTCTGACATCTACACTGTCTCTCCCTGCTCTGCCTCTCACCACTTTACCTCCCTGACGTCTACCTGTCTCTCACGCCCACTTCCTCTCACGTCTGTCTCTCACGCCCACTCTGCCTCACACCCCTTGTTTACCTGTTTACACAAAGATATATTCCTTCTTTAGATGTTCCTTAGAGAGAATAAGAGTTTTTTGTGTTATTTATGAAGAGTTAATGACAAGACCCGCAGAGGAGGTCGTCCTCTCATAACCGCAGGATAGTGACAAATTACAGGCACACCTGAGTGATGTTTGACCCTCTCTGAGGCCCCCTGCCCAAGTGACCTCATGACAGCTCTGCCCAAGTGATCCTCAGCGACGTCTGTCCAATGACCTCAGCGACAGTTCTGCCGTGACCTCACCGACGGCTCTGTCCGTGACCTCAGCGACGGCTCTGTCCAAGTGACCTCAGCGACAGCTCTGCCCAAGTGACCTCAGCGACGGCTCTACCCAAGTGACCTCAGCGACGGCTCTGTCCAAGTGACCTCAGCGACGGCTCTGCCCAAGTGACCTCAGCGACGGCTCTACCCAAGTGACCTCAGCGACGGCCAGTATTATGCATTAAATCCAAAATATTGTTTATGTCAACTCATGAGTGACCTTCGACCCCACGAGGCCCTGCCCAGGTGACCTCATCGTTGATCACTGATAGGCAAACCGGATCACTTGAAGAATCTCCACCCCAGCTTATGCCACTGAAAGATTAACCATCCTAACTTAACCTAACCTATCCCAAACGTAGCCTAACCTAATCGATGTAAATAGCGCTAGTTTATATTAGTGTTGGGTTGGGTTAGGTTAAGTTAGGTTAGTTTAAGGTTAGTTGAGTGTTAGGTCAGTTGAGTGTTATGTTAGTTGAGTGTTACGTTAGTGTTAGGTTAGGTTTGGTTATGTTACATAAGAACATAATAATGGAGGAAACTGCAGCGGGTCTATTAGCTCATACTGGGGAGTCCCATTTACACCCAACCCCTATGGCTCATATATCCACCCAACCTATGTTTGAAGCTTCCCATCGTGTTCAAGTTAATGATGATATTTGGTAACGTGTTCCACTCAACAGTATTCCCACACCAATGGTTGGATCTTCTTCAGGTGACCCTACGAACCATATCAATGTTGTCCCTGGATAAAGTTACATGGACAAAGTCTCAGCATAAACCACTCACACACGATTCTTTACATATTTGTAGGAACTCATGAGTGACCTTCGACCCCCTCAAGGCCCAGCCCAGGTGACCTCAAGCGGTGGTCAAGAGGGAGGTGTCCTTATATGTCCTCCTCGAGGCCCTGGGCGAAGGCGGAGGTCCTGTGAGGGCTGGTGTGTGTGTGTGTGCGTGTGTGTGTGTGTGTGTGTGTGTGTGTGTGTGTGTGTGTGTGTGTGCGCTTTTATTCTTATGTGTATATTTGAGCGAGTGTTTGCATGTGTTTTGGGCGTTTAGAGAGAGACAGAGAGAGAGAACAACAGCATAAACTCTCTCTCTCTCTCTCTCTCTCTCTCTCTCTCTCCATTTGTTAACTCATATACGGAGGCCAAACAGAACTAGAGAGACAACCTTATGTGTCTGGTACGCCTACAGTAGCTCCGTCATGCACTGTTAGGATGCAAATGAAGAAGGAAAATATACCCGAGTAACAACGTCAGTCAGGAGTTAATTTATTTATATAAGGAATTTATTACGTATTTTTTCGTATTTTTATTTTTAGGTATTGTGGGTTTTTTCTTTCTTTCTTTGTCTTTCTTTCTTTCTTTCTTTCTTTGTCTTTCTTTCTTTCTTTCTTTCTCCCATGATCTTAGTGGTATAAGCTGGCAACAATGTGACTCAGAAACTCTAGATGGCAATACTGGTAACTCAAAGACTGGCAACACTGTTAACTGGGAGAAGCTGGGATTGGCAATACTGTTAACACGGCCGGAGCCATGATTGTGACGTCATAAGTATCGCTTGTCTAGCTAATTCAATTAATTAGCTCTCTCTCTCTCTCTCTCTCTCTCTCTCTCTCTCTCTCTCTCTCTCTCTCTCTCTCATTTCAGCGGTCTCTTCTACACTCCCTCTCTCTCACTTCCTCTTCCCTCTCTTTCCGTCTCCCTCTCCCTGTTCCCTCTTTCCTTTCATGCCTGTCTACTAATTTCTCGGTTATCTCTCCCCTTCTCCTACTTATCTCCCGGTTATCAGCTACTGCTTTTCCCTCTCTCCTTCCCTCCTTCTCTCTCCCTTCTCTCCTTCCCTCCTTCTCTCTCTCCCTCCCTCTCCTTCCCTCCCTCTCCTTCCCCTCTCCTCTCCCCTTCCCTCTCTCCTTCCCTCTCCTTCCTCCCTCCCTCCTCCCTCTCCCCTCTCTTCTTCTCCCTCTTCCTCTCTCCTTCTCTCTCTCCCTTCCCCTCCCTCCCTTCCTCTTTCCTCCCCACTCCTTCCCCTCTCCCCTCTCCCCTCCCTCCCTCCCCTCTCCCCTCTCTCTCCTTCCTCTCCTTCCCTCCCCTCCCTCTCTCCTTCCCTTCCTCTCACCCTTCCCCTCTCTCCCTTCCCTCCCTCCTTCCCTCCCCTCTCTCCCTCCCCTCCTCCCTCCTCCCCTCCCTCCTCCCTCCCTCCTCTCCTTCCCCTCCCCTCCTCTCTCTTCCCTCCCTCCCCTCCCTCCCCCCCCTCCCCTCCTTCCCTTCCCCTCTCTCCTCCCTCCCTCTCCTTCCTTCCCTCCCCTCCTTCCCTCCCCTCCTCCCCTCCTCCCTCCCCTCCCTCCCCTCCCTCCCTCCTTCCCTCCCCTCCTCTCTCCCCTTCCCTCCTCCCTCCCTCCCTTCCCTCCCCTCCTTCCTTCCCTCTCTCCTTCCCTCCCTCCTTCCCTTCCCTCTCTCCCTCCCTCCTTCCTTCCCTCTTTCCTCTCCCCTCTCCCCTCCTCCTCCTTCCTCCCTCCCTCCTCCTCCCTCCTCCCTCTCATTTCCCTCCCTCCCTCCCTCCTCCCTCCCTCCCTCTCTCTCTCTCCTTCCCTCCCTCTCTCCTTCCTCCTCCTCCTCCCCTCCCTCTCTCCTCCCTCCTCCCTCCTCCCCTCCCTCCCTCCCCTCCCTCTCTCCTTCCCTCCCTACTTCGTCCTTCACTAGCGACCATCCTGCCTTACCCGCCTCTGTCCTGTCAGATATCACGTAATTCTGCAAGTGACACGACTTGAGAGGTTGGTGGGGTGATGGGGAGGGTAGTGGGGTGATGGGGAGGGTAGTGGGGTGATGGGGAGGGTAGTGGGGAGGATGGTTGGATGTCTAGTGGGTGAATGGGGAGGCTGTTGAGGAAATGGCGGGTGGTGGGGAGATGAAGATAGCTTAGGGAGGATGGTGGGGAGGATGGTGGGGGTGGCAGGCAGTTAAAGGTGGAATAATGGGGAGAATATCGAGTCATATTCTCCCCTGGGTGACTCTCGTGTAAATAATTCATGTTGTGAGAAGAATGGACGTGGTTCTGTTATGGTGATATTGATCCTCTGTCCGTGGTTCTGTCCGTGGTTCTGTCCGTGGTTCTGTCCGTGGTTCTGTTCGTTCGTATGTCTGTCCGTTGTTATATTCATCTGTTCGCTTGTCCGTCCGTTCGACCGTACGTTGTTCAGCCACCGACTTTTAACTGGTACACTGAAATAAAATATACTGTTAGTGTATATGTTTGGGGTAGTGAACAAGCTGAACAAGACGTGAACATTCTAACAAACTCGTCTCTATACTGGTGTACTGATAATGCTATTGAACATCCTGACAACGTGTTCACTGGTGCACTAGTGGAGCTTGATGAACATAGGTTGTTCATTGTCTGAAGAGGGCGAACAATATGGCACAAGGCTGTTCATTGGTGGGTGGGTTGGGGTGGAGATGGGAGTGGATGTTCACTTATAATTTGGGTGGGTGGGTGGACATTGATCATCGGTAATCATTGGTGCATAGGTTGGATTTCATGTGGGTGGGTGGGCTGGCTAACTGGTTGATCACAGGTGGAGTGGGCTGGAAGGTAGGCATGATATACACTGATCATTGAGTGGGTGGGCTGGTAGGTGGGTTTAATACACTGATCATTGAGTACGTGGGTGCAGGATTAGATGTCATTGATCATTAGAGGTGGGCTGGTAGATGGTGGAGTAGATAGTGGAGTGAGTGGAGTGGTGGAGTGACATGATGTACACCCCTTTAGTGTTGGTTGGCTGTGGCAGAGGGGCCGGTTCTAGGGTGCCTACCTGATGTATGGTGACAACTACCCAATTCAACTCGAAACGGATGCTTTAACGACCGATAAATCCTGAAAGCCAGACCTTCAGGATGGTGGGGGCTTCTCGATCCTTGATAGCCTGATCGATGGCCAGGTGAAGGATGAGGGGTGGCTGGTGTGGAGGATGAGGGGTGGCTGGTGTGGAGGATGAGGGTGTAGGAGGATGAGGGGTGGCTGGTGTGGAGGATGAGGGGTGGCTGGTGTGGAGGATGAGGGTGTAGGAGGATGAGGGGTATTAGTACCTTGTCCTGCTCGGGTTGGAATCTCTCTCTCTCTCTCTCATAAGAACATAAGAATGGAGGAAACTGCAGCGGGCCTTTTGACCCATACCGGGCAGTCCCGTTTATACCCAACCCCTATTGCTCATATAAGCAGGTAGTAGGCAGCTACCAAACAGGGAGGTACTACCGCCTGGGAAGATATTTGAGGCATAATGTGTTGTCTAATGGTAGACTCTGCTGCTATATGTGACCAAGTCCCAGGTTGATGATCTGACTTTCTGCCTCATTTACACACAATTGCAGGGTCTCAATTGTTTCTCTTACTATTGACAAGACAATATACTGTACATATAGCGTTTCTAACTAATGATTATTATTATTTTTTCTTTATTATTATTATTACAGTATTATTATTATTATTATTATTGTTATTATTATTATTATTATTATATTTTTACTTTTTATTATAAATTTTATTTACTATGAATTACTATTATTATGATTAAATTTTCGCCCCAGGCCCGATGTGGGTCAGTGACCTGTGCCAGGTGGGCTAATCATAAAAAAAAAAAAAAAAGTTTGAAGCTATCCAGCGTATTCGAGTTAATGATGATATTTGATAACTTGTTCCATTCATCCACTACTCTGTTTCCAAACCAGTGTTTACCTATTTCACGCCGAAATCTAAATTTGTCTAACTTAAAACCATTGTTACGAGTTCGCTCCTGGTTGGATAGTTTGAGTACCTTTGTAATGTCCCCTTTGTTTAGCCCTGACTTCCATTTACACACCTCTATCATTTCGCCCCTCGCTCTACGTCTCTCGAGGGAGTGCAAATTAAGATGCTTTAACCTGTCTCTGTACTCAAGGTTCCTAATGCCCGGGATTAGTCTTGTCATTCTCCTCTGGATTCTTTCCAAGGAAAGTTTAGTTCCCGCCCTCCATTCTTTAAACCCGTATCTTAGAGAGAGAGAGAGAGAGCTTCCTCCCTCTCTCCCTTATCTTGGAGGGAGGGAGGCAGGCAGGCAGGCAACGAGGGTCGGCCATAACAATACCTGGACTCTGGTATGCAAATTACAGGTATTGGCGTCACCCTGACCAAGGTCTCGTTGGGTGTACACAAAGGATCTGTACATTGGTTAGGTTAGGTTAGGTTACGTTATGATAGGTTAGATTTAGTTGGTTGGTTAGGTTAGGTTAATTGAGATTATCATTAGGTTTGGTTAAATTGGTCAGGTCAGGTCAGTTCAGGTTAGATTAAGTTGGTTAGGTTAGGTTGGGTTAGCAATAGGGTGGTTAATCTTCAGGTGAAATAAGCTAACGTGTTTAATTACCGTAAGGACATGATATATATAACATGGGTAACTAAAGGCAACATTTAACAGTCATAAACCATCCACATGTAATATTAAACCCCACAAATAACGCTACAGAGATTGTCAAGTATCGAGGAAACATGACCTCTGTATGTATGTATGGCGACCTGTGGTGTAATGGCCAGCATGCTCGCCTCGCAAGCTAGCGGACCCGGGTTTGATCCCCGGGCATGCATAATGGTTACCCCTCGTGTGTAACGGAAGGCTGAAAATATACAGTTACATAATTGGGGATTGGGCCACGATTTTGTTTACAAATAATATGCAAGTAACATACTACAGGGCATTTCAACATAGTAACAGTGCAAAAAGGTAAGATTGACTGGGAGTGAATACACTGGTTGATTACGGGTTGATAATGTTTACAATGGTTGGGACTGGGCTGTTCTTACAGCTATCAGTTCGTGCTCGTTTGGGCTGGATGCGGTTGTGGTGGCGAACAGCAAATCGTGGACGAGGGATCTCGGGTGGTAGTAGGAGCTGGTGTCGAGGATGATACAGAAGCTTCTCACCAAATTTGCAGATGAGGTCGTGGTGATGGTCAGTGAGAGCCGAGAGGGTCAGTGTGTTGAGCGCTTCTTGATGTGTGGAGTAGGAAGGGGAGAGAATAATCTTGTATGCCCTCTTTTGTATGTATGTATGTATGCATGTATGTATGCATGCATGTATGTATGCATGCATGTATGTATGTATGTGTGTCAGTGCAGCAGCTAGCGGATCAAAGGTTAGTGATCATAAGGACGTAAGTTATATAGTTAGCTTTGATGTCTCGCCTTTGTCCCCCAAAGTT
The DNA here is from genome assembly GCF_018991925.1 of Homarus americanus. Taxonomy (NCBI): domain Eukaryota; kingdom Metazoa; phylum Arthropoda; class Malacostraca; order Decapoda; family Nephropidae; genus Homarus; species Homarus americanus. The sequence continues at coordinate 4,047 of NW_024713487.1, read as the reverse complement.
ACACGCTGGACGGCTGTATATCTGTCAACCCTTTGTTATTATTTGGTCCAGGTCACTCACAGGTCAGGTAAGGTCAAGTAGGATGGTGGCTGTGGGTTTATTATTATTGTATGTATACTGTATGTACATCAGGGATACATAATGCTTATAGATACGTCAGTCCTGTTTTTTGATGTGAAGGCAACTGAACGCTGTGATCTGTTGTTCTTCCAACTCCCAGCACAGTTCTCTGAGAGTTATGTACCCTTAGTCACAGTTCAAAGTCACAGGTCAGTCACAGGTCACTTACAGGTCATTTACAGGTCACAGGTTCAATAACTCTTTTGACCTGCCTTTGAACTCTAGGCTCCGCTGAGTATATGATAGATACGAGAAGTAATTTCATGAATCGGATAGAATTACGTTTGTGGGTTGAGATTGCTAAGTATGGGTTCAGATTATGAAGTATGGGTTCAGATTACGAAGTATGGGTTCAGATTACGAAGTATGGGTTCAGATTACGAAGTATGGGTTCACATTACGAAGTATGGGTTCACATTACGAAGTATGGGTTCAGATTACGAGGTATGGGTTCAGATTACGAAATATGGGTTCAGATTACGAGGTATGGGTTCAGATTACGAGGTATGGGTTCAGATTACGAGGTATGGGTTCAGATTACGAAGTATGGGTTCACATTACGAAATATGGGTTCAGATTGCGAAGTATGGGTTCACATTACGTATTATGGGGTCAGATATGAAGAAAAAAAAAAACCTAGCCTAGCCAGCTCTCACCTCACCTCACCTAGCTAAGGGTTTTAAGGGAAAGGATCAAAGCAGATTCAACACCGTAACCTCACCTCACCTAGATAAGGGTTTTAGGGGGGGAGGATCACAGTAGCGTAGTCGGCCTAAAAGCTTCCAACTGAATATCACATGACAACATATTTTTTACACGAGAGGGCAACAACTACAGGTCGACCACACTGACCAACCCAAACGTTTCCATCTGTGAAATATTTACGAGTCTGTCCCACGGTGGCTGTCAGTCTTCCTCGCCGTCTGTCTGTCTGTCTGTCTGTGTCTGTCTGTCTGTTTGTTTGTCTGTCTGTCTGTCTGTCTGTCTGTGTCTGTCTGTCTGTCTGTCAATCACATTAATTCACTCACCCAGTCACTCACACATTCTCTCTCTCTCTCTCTCTCTCTCTCTCTCTCTCTCTCTCTCTCTCTCTCTCTCTAAATATGTGTATCCGCAGCTTATGTAAATTTGGTTAGGTTAGGTTAAGAGAGGTTGGGTTAGGTTAGGTTAGGTTAGGTTAGGTTAAGAAAGGTTGGCTTGGATTAAGGTAGGTAGGGTTATTTTAAGTTAAGATAGTTTAGATTAGGTTGAGAAAGGTTAAAAACAGGTTAGGATAGGTTAGGTTAGGTTAGGTTAGGTTAGGTTGGGTTAGGTTAGGTTAGGTTAGGTTGAGAAAGGTTGGCTTGGATTGAGGTAGGTGGGTTATTTTAAGTTAAGATGGTTTAGATTAGGTTGAGAAAGGGTTAAAATAGGTTGGGTTAAGCTGGGTTACTGTGATTACTCATAAGGTCAAATAAATTGGGGTGGCTAATCTTCAGCTGTGACTGTTTACAAAACAGTATGTGTGGTGAAAGGTCAAAGGTTAGGTCTCAATTCCCCATAAAGTTGATTCGGCGGTAGTTGGCGTCTCTCTGTGACCTGTTATCATGGCTTGTTTTTTTCTTTATCGAGATTTTTTATTTGTTATTCCTCTTCTACGTTTATCATGTCTTTATTCTCTTCATTATTCCTCTCCTACGTCTGTTATCATGTTTCATTTCTCTTCTTTATCGAGATTTTGTTCATTATTCCTCTTCTACGTTTATCATGGCTTTTATTCTCTTCATTATTCCTCTCCTACGTCTGTTTCATGTTTTCATTTATCTTCTTTATCGAGATTTTTATTCATTCTTCCTCTTTACGTTTATCATGGCTTTTATTTTTTTCTACGTCTGTTATCATGTTTTATTTCTCTTTTTATCGAGATTTTGTTCATTATTCTTTCTACGTTTTATGCTTTTTATTCTCTTCATTATTCCTCTCCTACGTCTGTTATCATGTTTCATTTCTCTTCTTTATCAAGTATTTGTTCATTATTCCTCTCCTACGTTAATAAGCCGTGGATGGAGGTGTTTGGTAGGTAATCTTGAGGTGAAATAAATTGGGGATGGGGCTGATGTTCATGTGGTCCCGTCTTCTTGTTATTTGGGTATAATTTACGGTATAATTGATCTTGGTATAATTTACGGTATTTGATCTTGTATAATTTACAGGTATAATTGATCTTGGTTTTTACAGGTATAATTGATCCTGTAAATTAGTATTGATCGTATAATTTATAGTATAATTGACGTATAATTTGCGGATAATTTTGGTATAATTCTAGGTATAATTGATCTGGATAATTTCAGGTATAATTGATCCTGGTATAATTTTACGGGTATAATTGATCTGGTATAATTTACAGGTATAATTGATCCTGGTATAATTTACGGGTATAATTGATTCTGGTAATTAATTTAAGGTATAATTGACCTTCATATGAATTCATTAATTCGTGTTTCTGGTATAATTTACTTGTGTTGTTTGTGTTGCCCTTCGTCTGTGTTTCTCAGGACACGGTACATGCTGGGATGGGGGAGGAGGGGGTGGGAGGAGGGTGGGGATTTATCCTCCAAGGGGGGTTGAGAGTCGTATTATCTATGTCGTGGCTTTCTGCCCAATTTGTTATCTTGGAGTAATCCTTGCTTTATCTTTGGTGAGTATCATTACTCTCTCTCTCTCTCTCTCTCTCTCTCTCTCTCTCTCTCTCTCTCTCTCCTCCTCTCTCTCTCTCTCTCTCTCATATTACCTGGAAGACCAGGCGTCAGGTAGAGATCTTTAAGTAGGAAGGGTGTTCAGGGTGAGGCTTCTCTCGGGGGGGGGTGGTGGGGGGGAGGGGGGTAGAAAGGAGGGTGAGTAGAATAAGCATAAAAAAAAATATATAATAATTAGATGGTATTAGTCGCTTACAGGGGATTAATTAATGGCATTTCTTACGTAACCGTAATTAGTTGGTTTGTTGTGGGGGGGACGTTTTGGGTAATGGTGGGAGATTGAAATGATGGTGAGGTGTATTATGTTATGTCTGTCTGTCTGTCTGTCTACCTGTCTATATCCATCTATCTACCTGTCTGTCTGTATATATCCATCTATCTACCTGTCTGTCTGTCTATATCCATCTATCTACCTGTCTGTCTGTCTATATATCCATCTATCTACCTGTCTGTCTGTCTATATATCCATCTATCTACCTGTCTGTGTCTTATATCCATCTATCTACCTGTCTGTCTGTCTCCTCTCCATCTATCTACCTGTCTGTCTGTCTATATCCATCTATCTACCTGTCTGTCTGTTCTATATCCATCTATCTACACCTGTGTATATATATCTATCTACCTGTCTGTCTGTCTATATCCATCTATCTACCTGTCTGTCTGTCTATATCCATCTATCTACCTGTCTGTCTGTCTTATCCATCTACTACCTGTCTGTCTGTCTGTATTCCATCTATCTGCATGTCTGTCTGTCTGTATCATATCTGTCTGTCTGTCTGTCTATCCATCTATCTACCTGTCTGTCTGTCTATATCCATCTATCTACCTGTCTGTCTGTATTATATCATCTATCTACCTGTCTGTCTGTCTATATCCATCTATCTACCTGTCTGTCTGTCTCTTATCCATCTATCTACCTGTCTGTCTGTCTATATATCCCCATCTATCTACCTGTCTGTCTGTCTATATCCATCTGTCTCTATCTGTCTTGTCTATATCCATCTATCTGCCTGTCTGTCTGCCATCATCTATCTACCTGTCTGTCTTGTCTGTATCCATCTATCTACCAATGCATCTGTCTGTCTATCTACCTGTCTGTCTGTCTTATATCCATCTATCTACCTGTCTGTATGTATGCCCATCCATCTATCTGTCTGTCTGTCTGTATCCCATCTATCTAACTGTGCAACAC
>NW_024713486.1:0-23037 GCF_018991925.1 Homarus americanus | reverse complement strand
ACTAATGTTCTTTTCCATGACAAAACATTGTACTCTTTCCAAAACTCTCTGAGCGTTTTCTCACCTTCAGTAGCAGCAACAGCCTGAGCGAAGGTCGTGCGTAAATAATACGCTTTAAAGGCAGCAATAGCACCTTGATCCATGGGTTGGATGATAGAGGTAGTGTTAGGTGGAATGTAGACTACCTGAACATCAGGGTGCATGTCGTCCAGGTGTGGTGGGTGTCCCGGCGCATTATCCAAAATCAGCAAAATCTTGAATGGAATCCGTTGTTGCAGACAATACTCCTTGGCTCGTGGAATGAAACAAGTCATGAACCAATCCTCAAACAGTGCTAAGGTCATACAAGCTTTCTTATTACTGCGATAAAACACTGGCAGTGTGTGCTTGCTGACATGTTTAAAAGCCCTGGGGTTCTCTGAATGATAGATCATGAAGGGTTTTAGCTTGAAACCAGCAACATTCCCCCCAACAGAAGTGTAATTCTGTCCTTGAATGCCTTGAATCCTAGCATTGTTTTTGCCTCTTTGTGGATGTATGTCCACTCAGGCATGCGCTTCCACAATAATCCAGTCTCATCCACATTGAATAATTGCTCAGGCAAATAATTCCCTTCCACAATCACTTCATCTAACTCCTCCTTAAAAGCTTCGGCAGCACCAACATCGGCACTAGCTGCCTCTCCACTCACCTTAACAGTGTGTAGACTGTAGCATTTTTAAATCTATCAAACCACCCATGACTTCCTATAAAGGTTTGCTCACATTCATCTCCTGCCTGCTCCTTCAGGCTTTGGAACAGGCATCTTGCTTTAGCCTGTATGGTTAGAAGGCTTAAGGGTACACGCTTCTGTATCTGGTCTTCTATCCATATCACCAATAATTTTTCCATATCGTGAATAGGACCTTGTCTTTTCTTTGAAATTATAGTTCCCTTTATAGGTGTTGTTCCTTTCACTACATCACGAATACGTTCCTTGTCCTTCAGAATAGTGGATATGGTTGAGTGTGAGAAACCTAGGTCACGTGAGATTGTTGCTACAGTTTTTCCATTCTCATGCTGCGTTATTATCTTCATTTTCATGTCAAAAGTAATTGCCTGTCTCCTTTTCTTTGGAGCACCACCAGCACTTTCACTTTTAAACTTTCCAGTCATTATAAAGTCAATTAAATACGATAATAACGAAAGTTCACAGCGCAATCAGTATAGGATACGATAGCCAAACACCAAGTAAGCGCTCCACTGAGTGAGTGTACCCACGCGGCGACCCGAGCCGCGCTCTCGCCCTGGACAGAAACATTTCAGTATAGAAAATGCGCGCGTCATTTGAAAATATTTTTGGTCACGACTGCCGCGGTCGTATGTCCCGACGGTCGTAAGGTCAGAGCAGGTCGTAAGTACAGTATTACCCTGCCTAACGCGGTTTCACTTAACGCGTTTTATCATATACGCGGTGCCTCGCCAGAGCTGAACTTTCACTTAACACGGATTTTTTCCACATATACGCGGTGAGTGTCCGGCTCCAGACGCTATTTTTAGATTTGCCCCACCCTGCCTGACTGCCTGTTTTAGCTCATAAAATTCATACAAATTACCCGGCCAGAATATAATTTACATTGCTGGAATTCTTATAATTTGGTGATCATTTTGAATATAAACATCATATTTTTGCATTAGACATACAAATTTTAGATAAAATTTTTTCTCAAATTAACTATGTTATCTTTTGTGCAAAATATATGACATTTATATTCAAAATATTCCTGGTCTTACAAGGAATCCAGCAATGTCAATTATATTATCCTAACTTTAGTTTGAGGTATTATTTATTAAAATTTAGTGGTTATCCCACACATCTCCTTGGGACGGTTGGTGGGGGTGGGGGGGAGGGAGGGACCGACCGACCATCTGTTACCCAGTGAAGAATTATTTTTTTTTTAACTGAAGATATTTGTTTTAGCTCATAGTATTCATACAAATTATCCGGTCTGAATATAATTTACATTGCTGGAATTCTTATAATTTGATGATCATTTTGAATATAAACATCATATTTTTGCATTAGACATACAAATTTTAGATAAAAATTTTTCTCAAATTAACTATGTTATCTTTTGTGCAAAATATATGACATTTATATTCAAAATATTCCTGGTCTTACAAGGAATCCAGCAATGTCAATTATATTATCCTAACTTTAATCCGAGGTATTATTTAATACTAAATGTTAAAAACCCTGGAAGGGAGGATTAGTGGGGGGTGGGGGGGGTGGGTTGGGACTGACCGCGCGGTTGGAAGAGGGGGGGGAGGGCAAGGTGGGGTACTTTGATTGACAGATAGTGTTGTGAAGATTATTTTTTTTTTTATTAACTGAAGATATTTGTTTTAGCTCATAAAATTCATACAAATTACCCGGTCAGAATATAATTTACATTCCTGGAATTCTTATAATTTGGTGATCATTTTGAATATAAACATCATATATTTTTCATTAAACATACAAATTTTAGATAAAAATTTTTCTCTAGGTAACTATGTTATCTTTTGTGCAAAATATATGACATTTATATTCAAAATATTCCTGGTCTTACAAGGAATCCAGTAATGTCAATTGTATTATCCTAACTTTAGTTTGAGGTGTTATTTATTAAAATTTAGTGGTTTTCCCCAAAAAATTTCTCTGAGAGGGAAGAGCCAGCGAGTGTAGTGTGAGAGAGGGAGGGAGTTGAGTCCATTATTTGAATGGACATTAACTTGGCGACCTGTATTTCTCTAAGTATTAATTGTGCATGCTGTCCTCTAAGTGGAATATTATTTTATTTATAGGTATGTTGCCTTCAAAAGTGGAGTTTGGGGGTGGGGCAGGACTGGTGGAATTAATCACCATATGTTCTGTTTGTTATAGCAGCGGGACCCTCTACAGGTTCAGTGGCAGCGTTGATGGCTAACTATTGCGATGTAAGTCCAAGCAGTCGTAAGTCGGGGAATATATATATATACAGATAGACCCCGACTTACGACAGGGTTAGGGACCCAAATCCAGGTCGTAAGTCCCACATAGATAAAAAAAATATATATATATTTTTTTTCTTTTTTTAATAAATAATCTACAATGAAATACAGTACAGTAAAAATAATGAATAATGAGGAATGGATACAGTACAGTGAAAGTAATAAATAATAAGGAATGGTTACAGTGTGACTGAGCACTTACCTTTAATGTAGTCAGCTGAATGCACATGGGGCCCCCATCATTTTCTAATTATACATGGAGACTACATTAACTGGAAACGTTTCGGTATTGAAAATGCATGTCATTTGAAGAAAAAAAAAAAAAAAATTTTTTTTTTAATAAAAAATCTGCGGCGGTCGTAAGTCCCGACGGTCGTAAGTCGTAGCATCGTAAGTCGGGGTCTGTCTGTATATGTACATATATTTCATTAGCCCAATAAACACGCGGACTTCTACAAACAATCAACACCTCAACCTACCAGGATTCGAACCCCACATTACGAGCCGCTGACATGACGGGGAATGCTAACTACCGTCATGAGCAGAACTGGGGCCTGCTTTCATTCGTATGTTAGGAATATAATCATCCATTGCTTGGGAGAAAAAAGCGAAGTGTTCCGTCATCTTGTGTCACAGAAAGGCTTCTGGTTGAAGCTGGTTTGATTAACCCTTTAGGTGCGTAATTAAATTTCGCGCCGGTTCCTGAAAAGTGTCAATTATCCTGCCAAAAATGAATTTCATATAATCACATTTTCTATATGTTTTTCCTAGAGAACTTTTAGTATATTTTCCAAATCTGGAACAAAAATTCACATATGTGTGCAAATTTTAGAGAAAAAATGACATTTATACCCAAAAATGCAGGAAATTGGTATAAATCAATGTCCGGTATATGGCAAATAAATTTAATCAATTTGGTTACTAAACAGCAAATTTAGATATGTATTACATATTCAGATAATATCAAACAAAATAGTACAAAAATAAGCTATATTGCATTCAGGAAATACTCCTATACCTCAATACATAATATGTACGCATGTCGTCTCATTTGGGGAAGTTTTTTCAAGGCCGTGGGATATCCCCGCTTGTCGCATTTAATTAATATATAGCATATTTTGGTGGGTTTTACCACATACTTATCAAAAGGGTTACAAGGAATTAAAATCAATAAACATTAGTGATGGTCAGTTAAAAACTGATAATATGTTACATAAATTTATTTGTCAGTGGCTCAAGGTTAAAAATGCTTTGAAAACCTTTGATCTAGATGTAGGATAGTTATTTAGTGGGTCCCTTATTTTTGACCTGACCTGACTAGTGACGTCGCCCCCTTCTCTTAAGCTCCTCTACGTGTGTTGGTGTGGGGATTAGTGGATGACATCATTATGACCTGACCTCATGTTTAATAAGGTCACCTTGTATATTTAAGCCTCTCTCTGTCCATGTAATCCAGTTGCCTCTGAAGATGTCTTGAATAAAGACGAAAGCTAAGGTGCTCCGTTGTTTCCCTTTTTCCCGTGTGATTTTATCAAGATATATATATATATATATATATATATATATATATATATATATATATATATATATATATATATATATATATATATATATATATATATATATATATATATATATACACACACACACACAGTCAACCCTCGCTTTACGTGGTACCACTTTATGCGTTTACGCGGTACCTTGCCGAAACCGGAATGCTCACTTTCCGCGGTGCGTGTACCCTTTTACGCGGAGAGCGGCTGGCGGTTCTCTCGCGCCTCGCCATTTTTGGATCCAAACCTCCCGCCATCTGCCATGTTGTGTAAGCGGCGCGAGTAGGTTGCGCAGTGTATGTCTTTGTTGCGTTATCGGTGACGTCATATGACGTAGCGGACTGTGATTGGGCAAAGCATCATTATCTCCCTCCCTGCTAGCTGTAATTCGTTTAATGTAGTACTATGACGTGCCCCGCCGCGGGAGCGTTCAAGCCCCTCGACCTACCACGTCAGTTACACCCCTCCAGGCTACACCGTGTATATCGGTATCCATTGTTCCATAAGAATGGCTTCCACCGGACCACCACCACAAAGAAACCTTGCATTACCTGGACCCAGCCGCCCTAAGCCAAAGAAGACACGACGTTCCTTAAGCTACGAGGTGAAGTACAAGATCATCCAAGAGTTGGAGAAAGGAACAAGACAGGTTGATTTGGCGCGCCAGCATGGTGTGAACGAATCTACGATCCAGACGATAAAGAAGGATGCAGCCAAGATAAAGAAGCACATGAACATCACAAAGTCTACAGGTGCTTCTATGATCAAGTATTTCCACAACCAGGTGCTTCTCAAGACGGAAAAATTACTTGTGAGCTACTTGGTGCGTCAGGCGCGACGGAACATGGCGGTGGACACGCACTCAGTTAAGGAGTACGCACGTGAACTGTATGCTGCAGTGTCAAGAAAGATGGGAATTACAGAGCCCAAACCCTTTAATGTTTCCTCTGGGTGGTTACAGAGGTTTAAGAAGAGAAACAAGATCACCAATATAAACATTGGTGGTGAAGAAGCTAGTGCTGACCGTGTTACGGCTAGGGAATTTCCTCCGTTTTTACGAGAGAATATGGAGGAAGGACAGTACACCGACGACCAGGTGTTTAACATGGACGAATCTGGTCTTTTTTGGAAAAAACTACCCTCCAAGACCTTCGTTGTGAAGAATGCCAGCAAGTGTCGGGGTCGGAAGTTGCAGAAGGAGCGCATCACCGTCCTGTTTACCACCAATGCCTCCGGTACCTGTAAGCTCAAGTTATCGGTGATCCACACAGCACGCAAGCCGCACGCCTACAAGAGCATGGACATGACCAAGCTAAATGTCCACTGGCTGATCGCACGTAAGGTGTGGATGTTCTCTACACTGTCCCTCTCCTGGTTTGATGACTGTTTCGTTCCCGATGTGAAGAAATTCTGTGAGCAACAGAATGCGCCATTCAAGATTTTGTTGCTGCTGGACAACTCACCAGGACACTCGCCCCTACTGTTAGATCGTCACCCCAACGTAAAAGTGGTCTTCCTTCCTCCCAACACTACGTCTATATTACAGCCCACGGACCAAGAGTTAATCTGTAATGTAAAAGCTGCATTCTCTACTAAAAAATTCAAGCTCCTGAACGACTACACCAACACCAGGGAAGAATTGCGTAACCTGAGTGACACCAACACCGATAGCAAGAGCGAAGTACTTTTAAAACAATTCTGGAGAATATTCAACGTCAAGAAAGCAGTGGGCTTCTTGGTGGAGGCATGGGATCAGCTGTCTGTAGCAACTGTTCGTCACGCATGGAGACGTGTTTCAAGGCATTCTGGGCGTTAGGCAGAGTCAATCTGTGACTGGTGAGGTTCAGACTGTTGCAGTAGCAGTGGACCTTGCCAGAGAAGCTGCGCAGAGTGTTACAGCTGCAGGGTTCTCCGAGACCACCAACGACGACATCCTGGAGGTGATAAGGGATCCTGATGTGACTACCGACGACATGGTAGATGATGATGACGTCAGTGAAGAGGCAGGTGGTGCGTCATCCCAAGAAGAACGCCGCTTATCCCATAGTAATGTTAGGGGTGCCATCGAGTGTGTCGAGAAAGCCAAGCTCCTCCTTTCCGACGACCCTGACGCAAACAGGTATGAAATCTTCACTACCCAGCTGTTGCAGACTATGGAGCCGTACATCAAGGTTTATCACGACATCATAAAAACCAGCCGTCAGCAAAGCATAACAGAGTTCTTCGCCTGCAACCCACCACAGCCAGCCCAAGCCAGTGATATTGACAGAGGTAGAGACAGTGATGATGACTTTGAGGGATTTGTCAGGGAGTCCCTGACAAGTGTGGATGACAGTGATGGTGACTCACCTGAGGGCCAGTAGCCTGCCCTCTCCCTCGGAACCAGCCTCCATTCCCATACGCCGACCCATCTCTTCTACTAACGTAAGTGTTAACCCCAACCTTTATTTTTCCTAACTTAACCTTTATTTTTCCTAACCTAACCTTTATTTTTCCTAACCTAACCTCTTCTATATTAATTGTGTGTGCATACCATCATAAATTTAAGATAATATTTTTACTACAACATAGCAACATAGTTGTGTGTCGTCAAAAAGTGGAGTTTGGGGGTCGGCCCGGTCTCTATTTCAATTAATCCCATATGTTATGTTGTTCACTTTACAGGTTTCTCACTTTCCGCGGTACCCTGTGGGTTGAATTAACCGCGTAAAGTGAGGGTTCACTGTATGTGTGTATATATATATATCTTGATAAAATCACACGGGAAAATGGAAACAACGGAGTACCTTAGCTTTCGTCTTTATTCAAGACATCTTCAGAGGCAACTGGATTACATGGACAGAGAGAGGCTTAAATATGCAGGGTGACCTAAAACATGGTCGGAGTCCAAAATGATGACATCCACTAATCCCCACCTGTACACGTAGAAGGGCTTAAGAAGAATTGGGTAATGGCCTAGCCAAGAATCCAGGAGTCCAGAAAAAAGGACCCCTAAAATATACATCTAGATCAAGGAGTTTCCAGCATTTTTTAACCTTGGGCCGCGACAAATAAATTTGTATGTAACATATTATCAGTTTTTAGAACTGTTGGTGTGGGGATTAGTGGATGTCATCATTTTGAACTGACCTCATGTTTTTAGGTCACCCTGTATATTTAAGCCTCTCTCTGTCCATATAATCCAGTTGCCTCTGAAGATGTCTTGAATAAAGACGAAAGCTAAGGTACTCCGTTGTTTCCATCTTCCCGTGTGATTTTATCAAGATTTATCTTATCCACGTTTTCATTGTGGATTTACATGATATATATATATATATATATATATATATATATATATATATATATATATATATATATATATATATATATATATATATATATATATATATATATATATATATATATATATATATATATATATTGGTGGTAATGGCATTATTATTTTTTATTGCTGTTGGTGGTACAGTTTTGTAAGTGTGTGGGGTAGTACAATATTGTTGGTTTTTGTTAGCGATGTTGTGCTCTCAGGGCATTTGAAGACAGTGCACTAGTCCCAGCCATTCAGCTGTGACTTGGGCATGCATCCTTCCCATGCAGCTATTGCCTAAAGATCTGTGATTCAGTTCATTTTAGTTGCTGGTTGGGATTTGGGAGGCATAACCTTTCCAATGCCATCTCTCTCTCTTAAATGGCATGGTCTGTTCTGTTCTGTTCTGTTCTGATAATTACTCTTAGTATCGTATCATTCTCTTTATCTGTGAATTATTTCAATGTTTTCAGAAAAACTGACAAGGCACAAGATAAAAAACATTTTTCTTTGTCCGTTGCACGAGAACACACACCACACCTTGGCAGGTCAGGCAATAGTAGTGAAAAGTTTTGGCAGAAAATTACCATGTGGATCCATTACATTATGTATACAGCATTACATTAGTTCTTTATGCATGTACAATGCATATGTTTTAGGTAATATAGTGTTAAGTAGTTTGATCACACCAACAAGCTTCATGGCAAAGTCTGATTCTAGTGCCAAGGAAAATTGCCAATATTCTGTCTCTGATACAAAATATGCCTTAAAATGTTCATGACACCTTGTTTAGGAATATATAGAAAGTTAGATTTAGTTGGAGAAGATATGGTTTACTTTAGGTTAGCCAGTCTGTTGTCATATGGTGTGGATGTTGGTTTGGCTTCCAACTGGATGGTAGTAATGTGTTACGAAGTTCTCATCCTTCTGAGTGATTACAAATTAAGATGATGTTCACTTATCCAACTGAGAAATGGTGGCATGTAGATGGAGTTCAGTCATCCAGCTCATTCAGAGTAGAGTATAGACCATTCAGTTGGGTGACGTATGCAAATGATCTTCAGTCATTCAGTTAGTTGAAGATGACTTGCTGATAAATACATGGGGTTCAGTCATCTAATTGGGTAAGGGCTGCTGCTGCACGACTGACCCAGTGGTGGCATGGGAGGGAGGAAGGCAGGATCAAATCAAGGATATAAGTGGAGGAATGTCCTGTGGTGGAGAGTGTGCCACTCCGCTCGCTGGTGCGGTACACAGGGCAGTGGTACATGCCTTTCTCTTCTGCCTGGTCTTCATATTTACAGCTCACACCTGCAGACAACGCTATGAAAATCTTCAGGCAATTTGATGATGTATAAAAATAAGTAGTTTATGAATCAACTTTCTTCCAATTAGTCCAGATTATCGAGAGTTTGTTGGTATTCACTAAGCTGAATCATTCTACTTCAGTATCTGAGTGATGTATTTTTGTGCAAATAAGTTCAGGACAATATACGAGTGTGGCTAATCTAAATAAAACATCAGTTAGCAGAAATGTCATTAACATCTCAGACTCATCAAAATTTGTGAATCATAAGTTATAAGTTCTTGGTTACATATTCCTTCAAAAGATTTTGGTTATGTAACTAATGACAGTATCTTAACAAACTGCTCAAAAATTATTTTAATTTTATGTTCACTTGTAATGAACATTCCCTTCGTGTTTCATGCAAAGAAGTCACGAGTGTTTATTTTTGGTAAGCTCCACTAAGTGTATTAAATATCAATAATATGATTTATTTAAAATTTGACATACCATACCAGTAGTCTTATCTCAAAATCTAAAGGAGTAAAGATTTTCTTTTTGCTGTGAATAAAGTTGTCACCAAGATATATTTGCCGATATAAACTAAAACATATACGTATACCACTTAATTTACATTTAAATCCACTGAGAACAGGAATAACTGGTGTATAAAAATAATCCAGTCATTTAACAATTTGCAGAAAAAAATTGTCTACTGTATTCTAGGTTATATCCATTCAATAGTTTCAAATAGTTTGAAATCTAGGTTTTATTATAAAGTACATAAACCAAATTTCATTTTGTAAATAGTATACTGACATATCATTACTTTTGACATGGAGCAATTTTCAGGTACCCATAAAATCTTAACCAATGATATGGTTAAATCACCTTGATGAGAATACCTGATCTGACTCAGTGATAAAGAAAATTAAATTGAACATGTAGGGCAAGGTAAAGGAATGAGTAAAGAGAAGGTGTGTTGGGGGCACATACCCTCATGGTGTGACATGTCTGGGAGGGCAGCAGGTTGGAAAAGGATGATAGGTAACTGGTCATGTAGCTGCTTGGCTGACATCTCCGCCAAGCAATGTTGTTCACGATCCCAGCGTGCACCTTCCAGGAAGAAGCCCTGCACAAGAGCACATTGGTATTAAGGGGCTGCATGTTGGGTGTAGAAAACTCTTCTGCCATACTGCTTTGTCTGTCATACTGGAATGACATGGGTATAACCCAATTGACTGTTTGACATATCATGCATACTGATCTTGGTTATTTTACCTGACCTATAATATACCTGCCCAGGCAACCTCACTTGCCTGGTATTCTAACAAAGATGCCCTCACTTGTCTTTGTCCTGCTTATTAGGTGTATAGCTTAAATATCTAAATCCTCTCCCAGCTTTGCGCAGTGGCAATATCGTAACCAATGAGTTTTATCCAAGGTGTGTTACTGTGTAAAGCTCGACTATCTGCTAATACTATTGGGAAAAATTTATCTAGCAATCAACCCTACCCTTATTATTAAGAGCCCAACCCCTGAACCCCTACTTATTCTATTCTAATATTATTTTCTAATCTATCATCCTACTAACCCATGTGTAGGTGCCTCCCTGTGCTTGGCGAGGGATGACCTGGTAGATGACGTCATCAGATTCATGACTTTGGCTCTGTGAGTCATTCTCGTTGTCTTCCTTTTCCTGCTGTTCAGTTGGGACTTTCACCGTCTGGAAAGTGAAGAAAAAAAATTGTTGGCCTACATAAAAGGTAACGGGTAGTGAGGGATGGGGTTGAAGACCAGATCACAGCTGAACCGAGTCACTAATCAAGGCACATTTAACTTATTTTACTTTTATCCTCTTCACCACTGATTGGCTCGTTAGCAACTTGGGTGATCGGTCACGTCTCTGTTACTTTCCCTTTTCTTTTATCCTCTTCACCACTGATCGGCTCGTTAGCCGCTTTGGCGATCGGTCACGTCTCTGTTACGCACTGTTGGCAAGTACTGGGCATGCACCAGCCCCTGAATGTACCTGAACCTGCTCCAGTGTTGGTCAAGTCTTGTCTAGAAAGAGCTCACACTCTGTGCCATCACAACACTTTCTGGTAGATTGTTCCAAGAGTTCACAACTCTCACTCCGAAAAAGTTTGCCCTCACAGTTTTCTGGACTTGCGGCTTCTTCAATCTTGAGCTGTGACCCCTTGTGAACTGATCTGCCAGCTCCAAGTAAGGACACTCGACTTAGTGCCCCCTGAGAGGTTTATACACCTCAATTAGGTCTCCCCTTGCCCGTCTGTAGTATAAGCTAGGCAGTTCAGGCGCTCCAATCACTCAGGGTAGCTGAGGTGCCGAAGTGCAGGCACCAGTCTGGTGGCCCTCCTTTAAACATTTTCAATCAACTGACAGTCCGTAGCATATCTCGGGGACCAGACAGGGTGACAGTACTCCAGATGGGGAAGCACTTCACTCTTGAAGATCGTTACGAGGGATGGAATGTCTAGATATCTTAACGACCTTCTTATAAGATCCAATAATTTATTTGCCTGATTTACCTTCTCCTCGCAATGGCCCGAGAACTTTAGCTCATTGTCAACATACACACCTAGGTCCTTCTCACATTCAATCTCAAATAGTGCAGTTTCTTCATCCCGTTGGGACATATGATACGCCTCCTTACCGTTGGTACGCCCCAGGTGCATCCTCTTACACTTCGTGACATTGAATTTCAGCAGCCATTTCTTCAACCATTCTCGGAGCCCACAGAGGTCCTTCTGCAGCTCTTCACAGTCTGCTTGGTTCTTGCTTTCCTGAAATAACTTGGCGTCATCGGCAAACATTTGTATGTAGGAGTGTACAATGTCAGGCATGTCATTTATGAAACAAACAACAGCAGGCCCAGTACACTGCCCTGTGGTACCCCACTTGCGACAGGTACAGATGATGATTTCGTGCCATTAATCACCACACACTGCTTGCGGTCATGTAGAAGGTCATCTATCTACACTAGGACATTTCCCAGAATTCCGTACCCTTCCAGTTTGATTTTCAGCCTTAATAAATTATAATTTCTGTAAAACATTTTTTGTTCTATATCACAATTTTTGTGTTGAAATTTTTTATAATTTATCCCAGGGTTTCAATTGTTTTCTTATTTTGACAACACAACATACATATATCATTTCTCACTCTCAATATTTTTTTAATTATTTTTATTTTTTTATTTATGGTTCTATTATTATTACAGTACAGTGACCCCTCGTTTAACGAACACCTCGGTTAACGTAATTTCGATTAACGAACTGCCTTCCATAAGGATCTTCAATTCGTTTAACGAAAAAAATTTCGCTTAACGAACTTCTTACGAACCGACCTCAACATGTTTTCGCTTGCACTGACCGGGCAACCAGCTTTAGTATCAGTCCGCCAATACATTAATCGGTTCTAGGGCTTAAATTCCTTACTATTTTTGTAAATATCAAGAAGTTTATACTATTCAATTATTTTAAAAGTTTAATATTAACTTTTTTAGTCATTTTAACAATTATTGAACATAATTGAAGGTAAAGTGACTAGTTTAATGCGCGGCATCCAGCCTCTTAACACAGCAAACAGGCGTCAGTCTCTCTCTGTTTTCACTGGAGGTAACATCTTGCTTGAGACTCTCTTCAACTAAACGCTTTTTTTCTGTGTTTCCAAGCAAATTATTGGTCATTTTGAAAATTATTTTACATATTGACAATATATAGTGCAGTGCAGTGTTATTTTAAAGAAAATATTCTTTATTTACAGCTAGTTTAACTTTGAAAAATACGTGTTGCCATTGTTTGAATCCAGCATGGGGCCTAAGAGATCAAGAAAAGTGATTTCAATCCAAATGAAGCAGGAAATAATAAAAAAACACGAACAAGGTATTAAATCAAATGCGCTATGCAAAGAATATGGCATGTCGGCATCAACTGTGTCGACAATTCTTGCACAAAAAGACAAATTTAAGGAAGTGAACGTGAGAGACAAATCTACAAGAGTGTTTAAAAGTAGATCCCTAATCGTAGAAACTGAGAGGTTACTTATCATCTGGATTAGGGAAAAACAGATGAAAGGTGATTCAGTTTCTGGTGATTTCATTTGTGAAAGAGCCAGGGAGATTTATGAACATTTAAAGACAGATCAACCTAGTTCTTCAGGAACAGAATTTGAAGATTTTCGGGCTAGCAAAGGCTGGTTCGAAAAATTTAAGAAAAGAAGTGACATTTTAAGTGTTGTTAGGCATGGTGAAGCTGCTAGTGCTGATAAAGAAGGGGCAGCAAAGTTTTTAATTGAATTTAAAAAACTGATGGAAGAAGAAAATTATCTTCCACAGCAAGTGTTCAATGTTGACGAAACTGGGCTGTTCTGGAAAAAGATGCCCAAAAGAACATTCATCACCAAGGATGAAGCCTCTTTACCTGGGCATAAACCCATGAAAGACCGTCTCACTCTATTGCTTGGTGCCAATGCTTCAGGGGATTTCCGACTGAAGCCTATGCTTGTCTACCACTCTGAAAACCCCAGGGTGTTCAAGCAACAGAAAGTGGTAAGAACAATGCTTGGAGTTTATTGGAAGTCCAACCGTAAGGCATGGGTGACAAGACAGTTCTTTAATGAATGGGCTATTGATGTGTTTTGCCCCTCTGTCAAGAGCTACCTAACCACCAATAAACTTCCTGTAAAGGCTCTTCTCCTCATGGATAATGCTCCTGGTCATGACCCTGACCTTGCCAGAAATTTGGAGTATAAATTTGACTTTGTGAAAGTGTTGTTTTTGCCTCCAAACACTACATCACTCATACAGCCAATGGACCAGAATGTGATCAGCAACTTCAAGAAGTTGTACATGAAGAAAATGTTTAGGAGGTGTCATCAGGCAACTTCCATTGATCCTGAACTAACACTGAAACAGTTCTGGAAGACACAATTCAACGTCCTGGAGGCTGTAAAATTGATTGTGTCATCATGGCAAGAAGTCTCCAATAGAACCCTCAATTCTTCATGGAAAGCACTGTGGCCATCAGTAGTCCATGATTTTGAGGGATTTGAGGATGACACAGAGTTGGACCAGGAGATTGTGTCCATTGGTCAGTCATTGGGTCTTGAAGTGGAGGAGAAGGATGTGGAAGAGCTTGTGATGTCTCATGAGGAGGAACTTACTCCTAATGACTTGAAGGAACTGGATGAGATGTTACGGGTAGAGGCTGACAGTGGTGAGGAGGAAATTGAAAGTGATGACCATATGTCAGCTACACAGTTGAAAGATGTGATTTACCACTGGGAGAAGTTCAGGGAACTGGCTTCAAAGCACCCAGAAGTGGAAAAAACTGAACTAGCTTTGTGTCATGTTGAGGACTCAGTGGTCTCCTTCTTTAAACATAAGTTAATGGTGAGGAGGACAGATGCCCCACAGACCACAATTGACACTTTCTTCAGTAAAAGGCAGAGGGAACAAGATGCTAGCCCTCAGCCTTCCACTTCAAGAAGGAGAGAGGATGTTCATGGTGGAGAATCTGTCAGTCCAGAGGTTCCTGACATTTTCATGGAAGGTGACTCACCTTCCAAGAAGCAGTAAAATGCTTCTCCTCCACCTCCACTTCCTTCTCTTCTCCCTTCTCCTCCTGCACCTCCCACTTCAAATGCACATCATCACCATCATCCAGGAGCCTTCTACATACACACCTCAAAGTAAGTAAATTTTTCCGCCATTTTTGTTGAAGTTAGGAAATTTTCGGTGAGCTGGAACCAATTACCCAAAAACCCATTGAAACAATGGTTTCGGTTAACGAACGTTTCGGTTAACGAACGACCTTCTGGAACGGATTGAGTTCGTTAACCGAGGGGCCACTGTATTTATAATTTTTATTATTATTAATTTATTATATCCCCCCCCCCCCAGGCCTTGATGTGGGTCATTAAAAATTACCTGTGCCCGGGTGGGCAAATGACCATAAAAAAAACCTTTTTTTTTTCTAAAAAAGCAGTTTTTGTGATATAGTCCAGAATGCAACATCTAGCTTTATACCTACGTATGTTAATGCCTAGCAATAACTCGCCAAGCCAACATATAGGCAATTAAAACAAATAATAATTACTTAATACATAATATTAGGAGGACACGTCGCTACCTGGCATTTAATTGCAGGTTATATCCCAAATATAGTGGTCATAATTTACAAAATGAGTACTATGGGCGAATTTCCGCAACCTGAGTTTCTGTAACGTAAGAGATACCTGTAAAATAACTATGTAACTTGAACCAGGTCTTAAACTAACCAGGGTTTTAAATATGAATCATCGTAATTCAAGGCTTTCCTTTACCCTGAAATTTATTTTATTTTTTTGAGCACTCCAAGAAAAATCTCTCCGTTCTGGGCATTCAAACAAATTTCCGAAAAATTGCATCGTGCATCGGCATGTGCCGAGCATATGGGTGGGTAGACTCAAAATGTTCGTGAGCTATGATTGGCTACTACTCTGTACCTGTACTGTCATATGACTGCATGGGATGCCTAAAATTGGCTGATGTATCTTGCAGTCTATCTCCTCAAACTCTAGCATCATGAGAGTAGTAGCTTGTTTGCTCACAAACTGTGTTGTGCAGTACTGTACCAGCATATAATCAGCCAAGACTACCATTTAAATAGTGTTAATTAAGATGTAAAAAGTAATTATATTCATGCACACTGTAAAGTACAGTACTGTACATTCAGAAAGTGAAAGTACCATATGTACAGTAGTACATATAGCAGAGTGGTCAGTGTATGCTAGTATGTAGAGAGTGTATGTACAGTACAGCAAACAGTGTGTACAATCCCTCCTTCATGTAGGGAAAGGAGAATGACATTTAGCAACACCTGCTACAGGCAGGTCATCCTATATGATCATTTCACCATTTGGCTTGCTTAAGACAACGAAATCTGCTATTAAATGCCAGGTAGCGACGTGTCCTCCTAATATTACGTATTTAAGTAATTATTAGATGTTTTAATTGCCTGTATGTTGGCCTGGTGAGTTAATGCTAGGCATTTACATACTTAGGTTTTTAGAAAAAAAATTGCTTTATTTTGCAGGGTCAGGTGTGTGTGTGAGTAGTAATACGCAGTCAGATGCGCTAGTGCCAGTTCATAATGTAAATAATGTTAGTGTGAAGCAATAAAACTGTATCTCTAATCACTGTTATGAATAAATTAGACATACATAAGTTAAAAAAGTGATAAAATTAGGTGAGTGGAACAGTGAAGATATAAATCCACGAGTAGAAAACATGACGATGTAGCAACATGGTAATTTATGCCACACAGCCACAAACCCTATGCTTCATACTTCCCATCCTGCAAACTCCAAAATGGTGAGTACAGCCAAAATTAGTGTTGTTCTAAAGTTTCATATACCAAATTGCATCTTTTAAGTCCTCCCCCAAATTTTTAGACGACCAGGGGTGACATTTAACATTCCAGAACCCGACCGAGTATGGATCAAGTGTTAATGTGTGTATCATTACCGGGTAAGTGTTTTGGAATGCTTACTATAAAATGTGTGATATCTCTGTATGTATTTTGTAGCAAAAAACATATGATACTGAAATCTTAGTGCTTCAGTGTTATGTTCATACCATTGAGTGTTTTGGATTGATTACAGTCCAGTTAGTAACCAGAAAAGGGTTCAGGTTCCAACAAAACTAAAGCCATAACACATGATTGGTTGGTACCATTTTTCTTAAAATAATGCATTACAATGATATTACTGTACAGGTGCTCCTCTACTTAAGAACATTCAACTTACAAACTTTCAGAGATACAAACACCATCACTGAGGGGGGGTTACCTGCCAGAACAGGTGTTTAATGTGGATGAGACTGGACTATTTTGAAGAAAATTCCAGATAGAACAAACATTACCTAAGAGGAGAAGAGTGAGCCAGGTTTTAAAGCTGTATTAAAGGGTATAGCTGTACTATATATCCATAATATTTTCATTTTTTACAATATATTTGGTATCTACAAGAGCAAAGATGGACTTACAAGCAAGCCTCAGGAACGTAACACGTTCGTAAGTAGAGGAGTACCTGTAGTATGTAACAGTAAGTGAGGTAGTAAATCTGATGACAAGATAGCCACAATTATTTAGGCTGCTTGTACAGATGGGGCTTGTGTAACTTCCAACTTCTATTTATTTTTTCTGGAAGTAGGATGACTCCAGAAGGCTGCACCTTAATTGTTTGAGCCGTGTTAATCACCCTGTTTGAATATAGGGCACACATATGCCATTTTCCTTTGTCTATTAGCATACCTGTCATCTTGGTAAGATTTATCCTTCTCCTTTCATGATCTTGCTACCTTTTCCCTCCTTATTCAGTTCCTTCTTCATCCTTCTACCACTTGTTATCTTGTCATCCTTCCTTATCTATTTCTGCTTGTACCTGGTCTCTCTTCCTTCATTATTTATCAAGCTCTTCCCTCTCTGTTATGTGGTTCTCTTTTGATAACTAATCTTTCATTTCCCATTCTGTCTTCACCATCCTCATAGTCCAATTCTTACCAAGACAGCCTTTTAGTTTACCTGACTCTACTCTTCATCCTTTCCTGAATACTCCCTTCCACTTAATCTGGTTTATCTCTCTCTCTCTCTCTCTCTCTCTCTGATTTATTACTTACTTTCCCTTCCTTCCTTCCTTCAATCCCTGTACTAAAGTTATTAGCCTGGCATTTGATATCTGTTTCTGCATATTGTTACCTGGTCACCCTCCTTCTTGAGCTGGGGGGAGTCGTTATCGTAAGGAAGCGATTCGTTGTCTTCGAGGTCAGTGTCGAGGGGGTAGTACTGCCCCTGCACATTTGGCGTGGGCAGCCGCTCGATCACCACTGGCAACTCCACGAAGTTGGGTCTGATACATTCCTGGATGATATCTTCCACCTCCTTTTCCATTACCTGTTGGTGTAAATGCATATGGAGTATACAGTGAGTATGCTGTCAGTACAAAATTATTACACAACCTATGATAAATGAGATTAAATTTTATATAATTTACAGTACTGTACTTTACTGAAGCAGCAATGTACATAAATGACTAGAGAGCATGTCAGTGAGTGATATTTGGGGAAGCATATGCTGCTGCTGGTGGGTGATGCTAGATTTTTAGTGACGGGTAAACCAGATAGAAATTTGGGACTTGATGGTTGAAGGGAAGTACCATAATAGAACACATCTGATACTGTAATAAGAATTCATGAATGACATCCAATTTCTGAGAGAACCTGTGTGTGTGTCTGATCTTGATTCTGGTTTCAGGCATTACATTGAGAAAAGGCTTGAATGAACATATATTGCTATGGTAGCTATATCATCTGCTGTGGTAGGCATACAGGGGCAGTACAGTATTGTCAATATGTGTTTGCTGTAGTAGGCATACAGGGGCAGTATTGTCATCATGTGACAGCTGTAGTAGGCATGCAGGAGCAGTATTGTCATCATGTGACAGCTGTAGTAGGCATGCAGGAGCAGTATTGTCATCATGTGTCTGCCCTTGGTAGGCACTGAGTAATATTGCACTAAAACAAATGTAAGTTTATTTTTACCTCCACCTTTTTGGATAGTTAGATTGGCCACCTTTGTCTTTACCCAATGACAAATGGTGTCAAAGAAGTCAAGAACATGTCACAACAAGGCAAAAATTACCCACATGAGCTGTTCAAATGGACTTGAGACTGGCAAATGGTCTTTAACATTACAAAATGCAAGTCCCTTCACACTTTCCTGGATTCTGTCAATAAGGAGAAAGATCTTGGTGTTGTGATAAGTCATTCAATGAAGGTGGCACAACAAGTAACTCCAGCAGTGAGAAAAGCAAATTGAGATTTGGGAATTATAAATGTACCTTTGAATATACAGGTAATGATAGAAAAATTCTCCTTGAACTATACAACTCTCAAGTATGTCCCAGTCTGGATTACTGCGTACAAGCATGGAAACCCTACCTCCAGAAAGATATAACATCCCTAGAAAAGGTCCAGCACAAGCAATCAAGATGATTCCAGAACTACTGTATATCATCTCGATTATCCAAGTTCAGTAGACCTTTCAGACAAGGCACAATATGGAAGATTTCATTAAAATATACAATATCCTGAAAGGAGATAATTACAAACTCGTCAAACTATCTTGCAGAACAAATATCAGGAAATACTTCTTCACACAGATGGTGAGACCTGGAATGGTCTACCAGCCCAAGCTGTAGAATCATGAACAGAACTGGGCTTCAAATAACCCTCTACAAAATTAACATGAACACTGGAGGGATCCTACACAGGCCACTGGCCTCCTTCCCTTGTCATAGCTACTTCTTGTGGGTGGTCATTAGGTAAATAAGTAAGCGATTTTTCCAATTTAGCATAATATATTTGTTTTAGTTTCATTGTGTATTTTTAAAATTGTTGTTATTATAACTGCATTTAACTTCATTACACTTTTCAACTAGTCTCCAGTCATGATTTGAATTTGTCTTTTGATTTAATAGTTTAATTTTTTTAATATTATAACAGTCATGTGTCTTGTTTTATCTTATCATTGTTGATTCTTTTCTATAGATTGCACTGATGATGGCTACTGTGATAATTGAAAGTTAATTAATAAAGAAGAATAAGTGTCAAGATGTTCATTGTGGTGCTTGTCCAGTCTTTGAACCTTACAAACTAGGCACTTGTTTGTTTGTAATATTACCATACAAATAATTACATTATAAACATAATATGGTACTAGATATAAAAGTAGTAACCTTAAACAGGAAGTCAATCCTGTCGATGGGTATGGCATGTTTCCTGGCATAGTTCTGACGTATGCCCGTGAGGAAGGAGTAGGGGAAGAACAGCCCAGAAAACCAGAATACGTCGGGGATTTTCTCGTCCGCCCACCGCTGGAAGAACTTTAGCCTGAAGGAATGCATAATAAGGTAGTAAGACAAACAAGCACAGCATAGGCCTCTTGAGTGAGTTCTTTATCATATTATTATATCAGTCTACTCAAAATTTATGCTTAGTAGACCTGAATCCCATATAATGCCAACTATATGAAACATTATTCTAACACTTTTATGAGCTTCACATATACTTTGTCAAGCATCTTTAAGTTAGCTTGAAAAGTATACAGTGGTCCCTCGGTTAACGAGCGCCTCGGTTAACGAGATTTCGGTTAACGAGTTACCTTCCATAAGATTCTTAACTTCGGTTAACGAGCAATCCCTCGATTAACGAGTATCTTACGAGCCGACCTCCACATGTTTTAGCTTGCATTTGGCGGTCCACCAGCTGTAGTATTAGTCCGCCAATACAGTAATCGGTTCTAGGGCTCAAATTCCTTACCCTTTTAGTAAATATCAAGAAGTTTATACTATTAAATAATTTTAAAAGTTTAATATTAATTTTTTTTAGTTATATAAACAATTATTGAACATAATTGAAGGTAGGGTCACTAGTTTGTGGCACGCCATCCAGCCTGCCAACACAGCATACAGGCGTCAATCTGTGTCTTTTCAGTGGAGGTAACATCTTGCTTGAGAGACTCTTCAACTAAACGCTTTTTTTCTGTGTTTACAGGCAAATTGTTGGTCATTTTGAAATTTATTTTACATATTGACAATATATGATGCAGTGCAGTGTTGATTTAAAGAAAATAATCTTGAATTACACCAAGAGAACTAAAATTTTATGGGTGAAATGGCGCCATGGGGTGACTTCTCTTCCACCCCAATTCCTTCTCTTCTCCCTTCTCCTCCACCCCCATTCTAATTCATCATCATCATCATCATCATCATCATCCACGAGCCTTCTACATACACACCTCAAAGTAAGTGTACTTTTCTACCTTTTTTGTTGAATTTAGGTAATTTTCGGTGAGCTGGAACCAATTACCCAAAAACCCATTGAAACAATGGTTTCGGTTAACGAGCAACCTTCTAGAACGGATTGTGCTCGTTAACCGAGGGACCACTGTACAGTAATACCCTAGTTTACGCAGTTCTCGTTTACGCGTTTCCACATTTACGTGGTACCCCGCCAGAACCGGAATGCGGCGCGGGCAGGGTGCGCACAAGGTCGCCCAGTCATCAAAACATTACTGAGTTCTTCACCCGCCACCCACCACAGCCGGCCCAAGTCAGTGATAGTGAGGATATGGACTTTGAGGGGTTTGACAAAGAGGCCCTGCAAGCCTCTGTGGTGGATAGTGATATAATTGATGCAAGTGATACAGGTGAGGGCCAATAATCTGCCCTCTGCCTCGGAACCAACCCCCCATCCCCGTGTGCCCAGCCATCTTTTCTACTAATGTAAGTGTTAAAAACCTAATATTATTGATATTTCTCTTAATTGTGTGCATACCATCATAAAATTAAGATGTTATTTTTACTACAACGTAGGTATTGTGTCTGAAAAAGTGTAGTTTGGGAGTCGGCCCGGTCTCTATTTCAATTAATCCCATATGTTATGTTGTTCACTTTACGCGTTTCTCGTTTTACGTGCTACTCCGCGGGTTCAATTGACCGCGTAAATCGGGGTATTACTGTATTTAAAAGTATCTACAATTTATGTCAGTAAATTGTACCTGTAGTCTGATACTGTACAAGTATCCCTCATTTAAAAGTGTGTGTGTGTGTGTGCACACAGGGTGGTGTAATGCATCTAGTGTGACAGCATTATATTAGTGTTAAGGTGCAAGCACTGTTTGCTACCTCTCGCTTTCAGCTGCCGCCGCTGGCTACCTCTGATGACGAACAAAGAAGCAACCTTCTGTAAGTCTTCCCCTACCAGTACACAGCCTCTTCACCATCAAAACTCCTGCTGTGCCTCCTCGTGGCAACACATGATAACTAGGTGCCTCGTGGGGCCAGGCTAGACCAGCAGGGGATCTCGGAGCAGCAGTGGGCCCCAGAGGGACAGCACATAGACCGACAGGCATGTGGACATGTCCTGGTGCCTACTAACCACTGCCTTGCAGATTAACCTTGGTAGGTATAAGACTACGGGTGTAAACCCTAAGCGAAAAATCTGAAGCGGAGACATGCTTACAGAACTCCAGTAAGACCCCAATGGCAGTGTAGGTGGAAGAGATAACCAACAAGGGAACCCAACGACTATACCAGCAGATGAAGGCAATGCAAAATGGACAGGCTAATAAGGCAAAACCCAACAAACTGGGCTATTGGCAGTCCATTGCAACTCTCCTCCCCATTCGTTGCAACTACCTGCACCACTGGACCAGGACAAGGGAGAGCCATGGTGTGTGGTTGCAGTCTGTGCTCTTGCCTCACCACATAAATCAACTCATGCACAGCCATCACTTACTACTACTCATCATACTCGATTCTGAGAGACAGCAAAGTAGGTGGGGTTGCATTCCTGAAAAATCTAACATTAAAAAAAAATTATTACTAAATGAGGATAACATCGAAGCATGGAGGACAAGCAACAGGTTTAAATGTCATGGCAGTAAACAGCGAGGACTGAAGTCCCTAATAATAATAAATGAGTTCATTACGAATAGTTTCAAAGTTAAACGACGGATTTATTAACACAAAAATTCAAATTGCATACATGTACTGTACTACAACATCTTTTAAGATAAACAATAAAGTTGATAAATAGCATATTATAAAACAAAAGCACATATTTTATGTAAAAAAAAACCCAGCTCCTTCCACACTCAAACCAGCTGAGCACTCACTCAGTTGACTTAGAGATGTGTGCGTGCCTGCTGCACTGTGTGTATGCTGTGACATCACTGCCCACACATACAAACCCATGCTCTTCATTTTTCTTATTACATAATTTTATATGATATTTTCTTTATTTCTAAGCCACA
>NW_024713485.1:0-6055 GCF_018991925.1 Homarus americanus | reverse complement strand
TTTGGAAAATTTTTGAAAATTTTTGGAAAAATTTCTGAAAATTTTTTGAAATTTTTGAAAAATTTGGGGAAATTTTTGGAAAATTTTTGAAAATTTTTGGAAAATTTTTGAAAATTTTTGGAAAATTTTTGAAGATTTTCGAAAATTTTCCAAAAAATTTTCAGAGGGTCTGACCTTGGGTGTATAAGGCCGCTCCGGATGTATGATGTTTTGGATCCACCAAGCCATCTGTAAAGTATCATGCTGCATCTGCCGGTGTGTCGGTGGCTATGGCTTCCAGTTATTTTTTTGAGGTGCTCCTTCTGGAGGTATGCTTTACTATCGCCTAGGTCGGTAATTTTGAATGTGGCTGGTGGAGAGCTCCATGGTGGAGGAACTACGTAACCATTTTTTGAAAAATTGTAAACAATTTTAGAAAATTTTTGGAAAATTTTCTGAAAATTTTGGGAAGTTTTGAAATATTTTGAAAAATTTTCTGAAAATTGTGAAATATTTTGACATTTTTGAAAAAATTTTGAAAATTTTTGGAAATTTCTGAAAATTTTTCGAAAAATTTTTGAAAATTTTGGAAAATTTTTGAAATTTTTTTGAAAAATTTTGAAAATTTTGGGAAAATTTTTGAAAATTTTCTGAATATTTTGGGAAATGTTTTGAAATATTTTGAAAAATTTTGGAAAATTTTGGAAAATTTTTGGAAAATTTTCTGAAAATTTTGTGAAATTTTGTGAAATTTTTGGAAAATTTTTGGAAAATTTCTGAAAATTTTCGGATAATTTTAATATTTGAAATTTGAAAATTTTTGAAATTTTTGAAAATTTTGAAAATTTTTGAAAAATTTTTTGAGAATTTTTTAAAAATTTCCGAAAAATTTTCAGAGTGGTCTGGATCTCGGTGTAGAAGTCAGTTCCGATGTATGGATAGCTAGATCCCGGACCATCTGTGAAGTATCATGCTGCATCTTCCGGTGTCTCGGTGGCTATGGCTTCCAGAGTTATTTTTTTGAGGTCCTCCTTCTGGAGGTAGGCTTTACTATCGCCTAGGTCGGTAATTTTGAATGTGGCTGGTGGAGAGCTCCATGGTGGAGGAACTACGTAACCATTTTTTGAAAAATTGTGAACAATTTTAGAAAAATTTTGGAAAATTTTCTGAAAATTTTGGGAAATGTTTTGAAATATTTTGAAAAATTTTCGGAAAATTTTTGAAAATTTTTTGAAAATTTTTGAAAATTTTCTGAAAATTTTCTGAAAATTTTTTGAAATTTTTGAAAAATTTGGGAAAATTTTTTGAAAATTTCTGAAAATTTTTCGGATAATTTTTGAATATTTTTGAAAATTTTTGGAAAATTTTTGTAAATTTTTGGAAAATTTTTGAAAATTTTTGGAAAATTTTTGAAAATTTTTGGAAAATTTTTGAACATTTTTGGAAAAATTTTGAAGATATTCGAAAATTTTCCAAAAAATTTTCAGAGGGTCTGACCTTGGGTGTATAAGGGCCGCTCCGGATGTATGATGTTTTGGATCCACCAAGCCATCTGTGAAGTATCATGCTGCATCTGCCGGTGTCGGTGGCTATGGCTTCCAGTTATTTTTTTGAGGTGCTCCTTCTGGAGGTAGGCTTTACTATCGCCTAGGTCGGTAACTTTGAATGTGGCTGGTGGAGAGCTCCATGGTGGAGGAACTACGTAACCATTTTTTGAAAAAATGTAAACAATTTTAGAAAATTTTTGGAAAATTTTCTGAAAATTTTGGGAAATGTTTTGAAATATTTTGAAACATTTTCTGAAAATTGTGAAATATTTTGAAATTTTTGAAAAATTTTTGAAAATTTTTGGAAATTTCTGAAAATTTTGCGGAAAATTTTTGAAAATTTTTGAAAATTTTGAAAATTTTGGGAAATGTTTTGAAATATTTTGAAAAATTTTGGAAAATTTTGAAAATTTTTGGAAAATTTTCTGAAAATTGTGAAATTTTTTGAAATTTTTTGAAAATTTTTTGAAAATTTCTGAAAATTTTTCGGATAATTTTTGAATATTTTTGAAATTTTTTGGAAAATTTTTGAAATTTTTTTGAAAATTTTTGAAAATTTTTGGAAAATTTTTGAAAATTTTGTGAAAATTTTTGAAATTTTTGAAAAATTTGGGAAAATTTTTGGAAAATTTCTGAAAATTTTTCGGAAAATTTTTGAAATTTTTTGGAAAATTGTTGAAAATTTTCTGATAATTTTGGGACATTTTTTGAAAAATTTTCAGAGGGGCTGACCTCGAGTGTAGAAGGCCGCTCCGGATGTTTGATGTTTTGGATCCACCGAGCCGTCTGTGAAGTATGATGCTGCATCTGCCGGTGTCTCGGTGGCTATGGCTTCCAGAGTTATTTTTTTGAGGTCCTTCTGGAGGTAGGCTTTACTATCGCCTAGGTCGGTAATTTTGAATGTGGCTGGTGGAGAGCTCCATGCAGAGGAACTATAACCATTTGAAAATTAGAACAATTTTAGGTACTTGGAAAAATTTTCTGAAAATTTTGGGAAATGTTTGAAATATTTTGAAAAAAATTTTGAAGGAATTTTAAAAATTTTGGAAAAATTTGAAATCCTTTTGGTAAATTTTTTTTGAAAAATTTTGTAGGTTGAGCTGAGCTCTTGAAAAATTTTGAAAAATTTTGAAATTTCTGAAATTTTCAGAAAATTTTCAGAAAATTTTTTGAAAGTGGAATTTTTGAAAATTTTTGAAGATTTTCAAAAATTTTCCAAAATTTTTCAGAGGGTCTGACCTTGGGTGTAGAAGGCCGCCTGATGTATGGATGTTTTGGATCCACCAGCCATCTGTGAAGTATCAGTTTACCTGCCGGTGTCTCGGTGGCTATGGCTTCCAGAGTTATTTTTTGAGGTCCTCTCTGGAGGTAGGCTTTACTAACGCTCAGGTCGGAAATTTTGAATGTGGTTGGTGGAGAGCTCCATGGTGGAGGAACTACGTAACCATTTTTTGAAAAATTGTGAACAATTTTAGAAAATTTTTGGAAAATTTTCTGAAAATTTTGGGAAATGTTTTGAAATATTTTGAAAAATTTTCGGAAAATTTTTGAAAATTTTTTAAAAATTTTTGAAAATTTTCCGAAAATTTTTGAAAATTTTCGGAAAATGTTTGAAATTTTTTGGAAAAATGTTGAAAATTTTCTGATAATTTTGGGACATTTTTGGAAAATCTTTGGAAAATTTTCAAAAATTTTGGGAAATGTTTTGAAATATTTTGAAAAATTTTGGAAAATTTTGGAAAATTTTTGGAAAATTTTCTGAAAATGTTGTGAAATATTTTGAAATTTTTGAAAAATTTGGGAAAATTTTTGGAAAATTTCTGAAATTTTTCGGAAAATTTTTGAAAATTTTTGAAAATTTTTGAAAAATTTTGAAAATTCTTGGAAAATTTTTGAAATTTTTTGGAAAATTGTTGAAAATTTTCTGATAATTTTGGGACATTTTTTGAAAATTTTTCAGAGGGGCTGACCTCGAGTGTAGAAGGCCGCTCCGGATGTTTGATGTTTTGGATCCACCGAGCCGTCTGTGAAGTATGATGCTGCATTAGCCGGAGTCTCGGTGGCTATGACTTCCAGAGTTATTTTTTTGAGGTCCTCCTTCTGGAGGTAGGCTATACTATCGCCTAGGTCGGTAATTTTGAATGTGGCTGGTGGAGAGCTCCATGGTGGAGGAACTACGTAACCATTTTTTGAAAAATTGTGAACAATTTTAGAAAATTTTTGGAAAATTTTCTGAAAATTTTTGAACAATTTTAGAAAATTTTTGGAAAATTTTCTGAAAATTTTTGAACAATTTTAGAAAATTTTTGGAAAATTTTCTGAAAATTTTGGGAAATGTTTTGAAATATTTTGAAAAATTTTCGGAAAATTTTTGAAAATTTTTTGAAAATTTTTGAAAATTTTCCGAAAATTTTTGAAAATTTTCCGTAAATTTTTGAAAATTTTTGAAGATTTTCGAAAATTTTCCAAAAAATTTTCAGAGGGTCTGACCTTGGGTGTAGAAGGCCGCTCCGGATGTATGATGTTTTGGATCCACCAAGCCATCTGTGAAGTATCATGCTGCATCTGCCGGTGTCTCGGTGGCTATGGCTTCCAGAGTTATTTTTTTGAGGTCTTCCTTCTGGACGTAGGCTTTACTATCGCCTAGGTCGGTAATTTTGAATGTGGCTGGTGGAGAGCTCCATGGTGGAGGAACTACGTAACCATTTTTTGAAAAATTGTGAACAATTTTAGAAAATTTTTGGAAAATTTTCTGAAAATTTTGGGAAATGTTTTGAAATATTTTGAAAAATTTTCGGAAAATTTTTGAAAATTTTTTAAAAATTTTTGAAAATTTGAAATTTTGAAAAATTTGGGAAAATTTTTGAAAAATTTCTGAAAATTTTTTTTGAGTAAATTTTTAGAAAAAAATTTTGAAAAAATTTTGAAAAATTTGAAAATTTTGAAAAATTTTGAAAAATTTTTGGAAAATTTTTGAAATTTTTTGGAAAATTGTTGTGCAAATTTTCTGATAATTTGGGACATTTTTTTGAGAAAATTTTTTGAAAATTTTCAAAATTTTTCCAAAAAATTCTCCAAAAAATTTTTTCAAAGGGCTGACCGAGTGTAGAAGGCCGCTCCGGATGTTTGATGTTTTGGATCCACCGAGCCGTCTGTGAAGTATGATGCTGCATCAGCCGGAGTCTCGGTGGCTATGACTTCCAGAGTTATTTTTTTGAGGTCCTCCTTCTGGAGGTAGGCTTTACTATCGCCTAGGTCGGTAATTTTGAATGTGGCTGGTGGAGAGCTCCATGGTGGAGGAACTACGTAACCATTTTTTGAAAAATTGTGAACAATTTTAGAAATTTTTTGGAAAATTTTCTGAAAATTTTGGGAAATGTTTTGAAATATTTTGAAAAATTTTCGGAAAATTTTTGAAAATGTTTTGAAAATTTTTGAAAATTTTCCGAAAATTTTTGAAAATTTTCCGAAAATTTTTGAAAATTTTTGAAGATTTTCGAAAATTTTCCAAAAAATTTTCAGAGGGTCTGACCTTGGGTGTAGAAGGCCGCTCCGGATGTATGATGTTTTGGATCCACCGAGCCATCTGTGAAGTATCATGCTGCATCTGCCGGTGTCTCGGTGGCTATGGCTTCTAGAGTTATTTTTTGAGGTCCTTCTGGAGGTAGGCTTTACTATCGCCTAGGTCGGTAATTTTGAATGTGGCTGGTGGAGAGCTCCATGGTGGAGGAACTACGTAACCATTTTTTGAAAAATTGTGAACAATTTAGAAAATTTTTGGAAAATTTTCTGAAAATTTTGGGAAATGTTTTGAAATATTTTGAAAAATTTTCGGAAAATTTTTGAAAATTTTTGAAGATTTTCGAAAATTTTTTTTGAAAAATTTTGAAAATTTTCGGAAAATGTTTGAAATTTTTTGGAAAAATGTTGAAAATTTTCTGATAATTTTGGGACATTTTTGGAAAATCTTTGGAAAATTTTCAAAAATTTTGGGAAATGTTTTGAAATATTTTGAAAAATTTTGGAAAATTTTGGAAAATTTTTGGAAAATTTTGGAAAATTTTTGGAAAATTTTCTGAAAATGTTGTGAAATATTTTGAAATTTTTGAAAAATTTGGGAAAATTTTTGGAAAATTTCTGAAAATTTTTCGGAAAAATTTTGAAAATTTTTGAAAATTTTTGAAAAATTTTGAAAATTCTTGGAAAATTTTTGAAATTTTTTGGAAAATTTTTGAAAATTTTCTGATAATTTTGGGACATTTTTTGAAAATTTTTCAGAGGGGCTGACCTCGAGTGTAGAAGGCCGCTCCGGATGTTTGATGTTTTGGATCCACCGAGCCGTCTGTGAAGTATGATGCTGCATTAGCCGGAGTCTCGGTGGCTATGACTTCCAGAGTTATTTTTTTGAGGTCCTCCTTCTGGAGGTAGGCTATACTATCGCCTAGGTCGGTAATTTTGAATGTGGCTGGTGGAGAGCTCCATGGTGGAGGGACTACGTAACCATTTTTTGAAAAATTGTGAACAATTTT
>NW_024713484.1:0-7047 GCF_018991925.1 Homarus americanus | reverse complement strand
CTCTGCCCTTCACCCCAACCATTATCATTTACTCCACACTCACTATACCCACCTACCTAATATTCCCTATTGCTCATTCTCCTCCTACTATCAACCATGTCCCTGCTACTACTAATTCTCCTACTACTCATCCTCTCCTAGCAAAATGCTCCCCGTTATCCATCGTCTCTACTACAACAAATACTCAGTCCTCCTCCTCCTCCCAACTACTTAGCCTCCTGCCCTATTACCAACCTCCTCCCTCCCTCCTCCCTCCTCCCTCCCTCCTCCCTCTCCATCCGTCACCTACCCTTCCCCATCCACACGCTCCCTCCCACCCGCCCCATCTTCCCTACAAACCCCCTCCCTCCTTATCATCCACACCTGCCTTCCTTCCCTACCACCGACCTCCCCTATCCCCACTCTCCCTCTTTACCTACTCTACCTCAATTACCCCCGCCCTGTCTTTCTCCCCCTCCCCTCTTGTAATGATCATCTCCCCCCCTCCCTCTCTCTCTGTGCTCAACCTCCATCCCTTAGCAGTTGTTATAGTGTACAGGGATATGTATGTTTACCTCCTTACTACATATAGAATGACCTACATATCCTCTCTCTCTCTTCTCTACTATACATCTCACTCCTCCCCCTCCCCACCTCCATACCATTACCTCATCCTCCTCCCTATTTTCCCCTCACTATCATGTAACAGTTCACCTTCTCTTCACTGTTATTCCTACCTCGCACTCTCCTCACACTCCCTTCAACCCTTCCTTCTCTCACTACCACTTCATCTCACTCTTCTCTTATAACTATTCCCCACAATCACTTTACTCATCCCACCACCACCCTCTCCCCTACCCACCCTCACCCTACCACCCACCTCTCTACCACACCTCTCCCCACCCACCCTCTCCTACCACATCTCCCTACCACCACCTTCACCCTACCCCTTCACCTACCACCCACCTCACCCCTACCACACCCACCCTACCCCCTCTCCCCACCCCACCCTCTCCCACCTTCACCTACCCACCCCTCCCCTACAGTATCCACCTCCCACAGCATCCACCCCTCTCCACACATCCACCCCTCTCCACCCTTCACCTCCCACCCAGCATCCCCCCTCCACCCCTCCACACAGCATCCACCCCTCTCACAGCATCCACCCTTCTCCTCTCTACCATCCCGACTCCTCCAACCCCACCCCTTCACTTCCACCCCTCCACCTCCCCATTTTACGACCCCTCACTAGCACTTCTCATTCCCTCTCCTTATCTCACCCTTACCCTCCCTCTCTCTTCCCTTATCCTCTCCCTCTCCTTGTCCTATATCCTAAGACACCTTCACCCACCCTCATTCCTCCCTACCTATCCCCTACCTCCCTTACTCCCTCTCCTTTGCCCCTCATTTCCCCTTCCTTTATTCTTTCTCCCTTCCCTTCCCTGCCTCACCCTCACCCACCCCCTCCTCCCCCCTCTCCTCTTCCCATTCACTCTCCGTCCCCTCTCCCTCTGCCTTTCCTGCTCTCCCCTCACATGTGTGATTTTCAGCGCTAATAACACAGACGGATTATAACCCCGCGCTGATTATGATTGCATTATGATAATTAGAATACGACGAACAAAATCAGGGCAAAATTGAGGTGAGGTGGGCAACAGCGGGGGAGAGTCGAGGGGCGTAGGATGGGTGGAGGAGGGGCAAGAGGTGGTGTGGGGGGGGGTTGAGGAGGAGGTGAGGGCAGAGGTGGAGTGGAGAGTTGATGGGAAGGTGGAAGCGATGATGGGAGGGAGGAGTGTGGTTAGGGGAAGTGAGAAGGAGTGAGGAGGAGGAGAATGAGGAAGAGGTTTGGAATGAGTGAAGTAGGATGAAGAAGAGTGATGAGGAAGGGCTTGAGGGTAGGAGGATGGGGGGTGAGTTGGGAGGGTTTTGAGGCGGGGAGATGGTGTGGGTACGATGGTGAGGTAGGTAGAGGAGTGGCGAGGAAATCACGGAAGGGGAGGGAATGGGGAAGAAGGATGAGTAAAGCAAAGGAGGAAGAGGAAGATAAAGGAGGAGGGCAAAGAGAGAAGAGGAATTTGAAGGAAGAGGAAGTATAATAAGAAAGATAAAGAAAAAAATGAGGAAATGTGTTTTTAGGGGCAAGAGAAATGACAAGGACAGAGGGAGGGTAGGAAGGGGAGGAAATGAGGTAGGAGGTTGAAAAGAAGTGGAGGGAGGGAAGAGAGAGAAAGGGAAGGAGAGAGGGAGGGCAGTAATTACGGGGATGGGAAGGTTGCAGGAAGGGAGGGAGAATAGGAAGAAGATGTGGATAGATTGAGGAATTTGAGGATAAAGGGTGGGAGAAAGGGAAGGAGCAAAAAAGACAAGGAAGAGGAAGAGGAATGAGAGAGAGATGTAAAATAGCTGTTAAGGCTAGAGAGAAGTTAGGAGGGAAGAAGAAAAGAAAGAGAGAGAGAGAGAGAGAGAGAGAGAGAGAGAGAGAGAGAGAGAGCATCCCGCCACAGCATCACCGCGCTAGTTCATCTCCATCTTGGCGTGACCACATTATAGGCGGCAACATCTAGCCTGGCCGGCCTCAGAACCACGCTTACACAGTCATTATGCCCTTACTCATTTTAATTCTACTAATGAAAGCATAGCACATCAAACGCACCAAAATTACAGTATATTTGGCGGCTTTGAATACAGAGGGGTGGTGGAGGAGGAGGGACTGTGGAGGAAGGGGAGGAGGGAGAGGGGGTGGGGGCAGTCTCCGGACCTGTTTTAGTCACCATGGATGAAAGGGTTCGCCATTGTGGTGCATTTGCTGCGTATCCCCATCATCATCCCACCCCGCAGGCGGCCAGTCAGCGGCTAGTTTCTCCACGGCGGGATGTGATTGGCTGGCTGGGTGGTCGGTGGCGAGGCGGGTGCGAGTTTCCTACGTGTTGTTAATGTTATTAATGGTGGAGGGTGTATTACCAGGATAATTACTGCGTTATTATCATGAGAGCACTGCCGCTGACCGCCACCTCACCTCCACCACCAGTACTATATTACTCACACACACACACACACACACACACACAAACACACACACTACCTCCTCCCCGAGCCTTATTAGTGTGCTGGTCTGAGTCTTATTGTCCCTGAGCCTTACTATTGTACTGACCTTGAATTCTATTGTGTAAGTTTCATAACTGCACAAAGACTTATTTATTAATGGTTCTAGCCTTATTACCGTCCCAAGTCTCATTATTTCCCAGTCTTATTACTGTCCCGAAAGTCATTACTGTCCTGAGCTTTATTACTGCCCTGAGCTTTATTTCAACCCCGAGATTAATTGTTGACTCGAGTCTTATCATTTCTCTGGGCATTGTTGTGGTTGTAAGTCTTATTACTCATTGTCATTCTGTTACTCATAGTTACTCCAAGGCTTATTACACCACTCATTACATCTGTCTTACACCGTCAAGCCTTATTGCACCTTCTCTTGTGTATTACGTCATCAAGTCTTATTTCACCTCCTCTGTGTCTTATTTGATCGTATATATGTTATCATACTTTTATCTTATTCTTACATTCTCATCTATCTTTTACTTCCACATTATCCCATGTTTTCCTTCAGCCTTTCCCCATAATCCTCCAGTCTCGAGTATCATTATTTTACCCCAACCTCATGTCTTTATGATACTCCTGGCCGTTTTATTATAATTCAATATCATATGTTATAATACTCGAGTTTGTCTCTTTATGCCTGATTATTATGTCTTGTGTTAATGGAGTGTAATTATGCTCAGTTGTCATGTCCAGTTACAGTCAAGACAGTCGTATTACTCTCAGTGTCCCGTCTAAGCAGTAGTGAATCAGGCCTATTATGCTCTAGTGCCATGTCACATTATAGTCTCATTATGCTCAATGCCACGCCTAATTAGTACCTGGTGAATCGGTTCCAATACGCTCAATTATCACGTCACATTATAATTAGTCCCATAATGATCCAATATTATGTCACATTATACTCTCATCATGCTCAGGCTTCATGTCTATACTGCTTAATCCTTACTGCAATTTGTCTCTTCCTTCCAATGAACTATCATCACTTTTACTATAAGACCAACGTTGCATAATTACGACAACAATGACACACCTGTTAGTTGAGGTAATTACAGTATGAGGTACGACAGAGTTTAATTCACTGGGATTTATGTCTATTACCTGAGATATGTCTAATTATACCAGTTGATATTTTGTGTTTCATTATTACCATGGCTTAGTGTGGCTTAGTTTGAACTCATGTCTTGTGTTGAGTAAGAAATAGGTCAGTTACTTTACACTTATACTGTAGTCTGTGTCTAATGCCAAGGACTCTTGTTTTATTGGGAAGTAGGTAACTTACTTTTATTTTATATTTAATGTGCATTTACTTCATACGCTAATTTTAGGGTCATATCTCATCACTTCTTCTTGTGGTATAAACTATTAACGAAAATAGTTTACTTTACATACACTTACGTCGCATCATTAGTGCTTACTCCACATAAAAGAATTCGTTGGCTGAGTGGATATAGTCTCTTCCGTCTTGAAAAAAAAAAGGAAAAGAGGCCTGGCTCACGGCTGGGCACCTACAGTCCACCCAGCTGTAAGTGGATACCTAATTTTAAGAGTACACTTAATCAATGTATCTTTTGTTTATCTTATATTTCACTATCATCTTTATTTAATTTCTCCATATATCTGTCCGTGTGTCCGTCCTTCACTACGTCCATCTGTCCGTGTGTCCGTCCACTAGTACTCGTGCCACCTCACTAGCCCAATCTTCCTATGGACAGAAAAAATCAATAGACACATTCAGATTCTGTTCCACATAGAGAATAACTAATTACCTTGCCGGATTTGGATTGGAGGTGGTCCCACCTGCAGATTGGAAGGATACTGCAGGTTGCAAGTGTGAGCGGACCCCCGATCAGTGGACGCTTACCACCAACCCCCACTCTTGGACATGGTCAGTTTCGGAGTGGCGCGCCCCCTGAACTGGGGTCCACACTTGCTGGGAGAGGATACTTTCTAAGCTATCTGGGTGGTGGGTATCGTGTGATGACCCGGACCATTTGTAGCGTATAGTATGTGGCCAGTTGTCAATTCTCTTTAGTTGTCTATTGTCTCTTTGTATGGGCACACAAACGTCCGTACATGTAGATATCTCACACTCAGGAATGAGGTAGAATAGAAACTCACAATGCGTTTTCTGTATATATATATATATATATATATATATATATATATATATATATATATATATATATATATATATATATATATATATATATATATATTGTTGTACAGAGCAGTGCTAAGGAGTTACTAGGTGAGGAGTAGCTTGCTCAGAGGTCCTGTTGGGCGAGGAGCTTTCTGAGGGAGCTGGTTGGTGAGGCGCTGTAGAGAGGTCTTCCTGGTCCAGTAGGTCAGAGTATAGAATGGTCTCCCTGGCGTTGTTGTTGTTGAGATTGTCGGACTGTAGTCCGACACGGGCCTTTGCCTGTAGGCGGCCCGTTTGGTGGTTCCGGCTGGAGCTCCTGGAGCAGCCAGACCGGATTTGGATTGGAGGTGGTCCCACCTGCAGATTGGAAGGATACTGCAGGTTGCAAGTGTGAGCGGACCCCCGATCAGTGGACGCTTACCACCAACCCCCACTCTTGGACATGGTCAGTTTCGGAGTGGCGCGCCCCCTGAACTGGGGTCCGCACTTGCTGGGAGAGGATACTTTCTAAGCTATCTGGGTGGTGGGTATCGTGTGATGACCCGGAGAAGGTGGTGAATGTGGTTTGTTTGGGCCTTTCGGGTTAGAGTGGCCGCTGGTGTTGCGTGTGCTAGGAAGTTTTGAGTTCTGTTTCGGAGGCTTTGTGTGACTTCACAGTCGAGGAGATAGTGTTCTAGAGGGTTGGCTGCTGGCTCCTGACAGTAGGTGCATTCCATGACGTCATTTCCGATCATCTGCCAGGAGCACTTGTACCCTAGTCGTAGTAGATGAAGGCTGACTTGGGTTTGTCTTGGTGTTTTCTTGTCCGCGAAAGGTGGTTCCCCTTTTGTAGTCGCCAAGTACCATTTGGCTGATTGGGAACCAGCGTTGAATGCGTGACGGAAGCTCTTTTGGAAGTGGAACTTGCTAGCCTTTCTGAGGTGATTCTTGATCTGTTGCACGCTTGCTGGAACTTGAATGTGTACGCTACTAGAACGCGTAGCTGCCTTGGCTGCTTCATCTGCCACGTCGTTTCCCCAGATCCCTATATGACTGGGAATCCAGTGTAAGACGACTGGGCGGTTATGTTGTAGCTGCCTTGGCTGCTTCATCTGCCATCGTTTCCCCGATCCCTACATGACTGGGAATCGAAAGTGTATGGAACGACTGGGCAGTTTTGTCTTTACAAATTCCTGCTTAGCTGTGCGAGAATCGAGGTTATGATGTGGACGTTGTCTCTTGGTGACTGTGTTGCAGCGCCGCCATATTGATTTCGAGTCCGTGTGAATTATGATGGACTTGCTGTGTGTTGTGTTGCGGCGTGTTGCTTAGGGCGCCCCAGGATTGCTACCAGCTGTATTTGTGGAATTGGAGCAGTCATTGAAAGATCTCCATCGGAGGGTCTGACCTTAGGTGTAGAAGAAAGCCGCTCGGATGTATGATATTTTGGATCCAGCAGAGCCGTCTGCGTGCTGATGCTGCATCAGCCAGTGTCTCCAGTTGCTAGGTTCCAAGTTATTTTTGAGGTCCTCCTTCTGAAGGTTGGCTTTGCTATCATCTGGGTCGGTAATTTTTGAATGTGGTACGGGTGGGAGGGCTCCATGGTGGAGGAACTACGTAACCATTGTCTCGTGTCATCCTTGGTTATTTCATCGACGAGTGCTTCTGCTTGCAGGTATCGGATGACCTCAACTTGCCTCGTGCGACCAGGTGCCCCCTCGCTTTCTGTGGTCGGTGGATGGAGCACTGATTCGATTTTTGGCAGCTGTGGAAACATCTGATCTCTACAATTTTTTAGCAGGAGACCGGCATCACCTACTTGACTTGTACTGCCAGGGTGGTAGTTCAGT
>NW_024713483.1:2500-16098 GCF_018991925.1 Homarus americanus | reverse complement strand
CTGTCTGGCTTCATTGGGAGGGAGTGGTTGCTGATGTGGTGGAATAAGGAGCTTCCACTTCTGAACAAACGGCCACCCCTACTACGTCTTGAATTGTTTCCCTATACTGCCAGATTCTGGGGTCACTAATTCTAAGGGGAAAACTTAACTATAGTCTTAATTTTAAGGGTTGCTGCCACCAGACCCCCTCTGGGCAGTATGTAGCTTGTTAGGTAGCCTGCAGAGTGGACTAGGCATTGGGTTGGGTTTTTCATTGACCAAATAGATAAGGGGAAAGAAGGGTGAAACCATAACATGTCTTGACTAATTTATTCGTTACAAAATATACTGTAACAAAAAATACAATTGAGTTGGCCTTCCTCAGAAGAACCACTATGATTTTGGTTACCCTTCTTACAATATCACTCAACACGTCGGACTGCTGCTCCTGTATGGGCTATAGCACCTTAGGTCATCATACATAGTAACACCATCTCACCTCCCTGTAGTACCAGCTCACCACACCTGTGATACTCCATACCTGCAAGTATGGGACTCCTTGTAATTTCTAGGTACACATATCAGGCACCTCGTTCGCACACCATCCTCGGTGGGTAGAAACGAGGGCTACACCCAGAGACATACCAGTACTGTTTCTGCGCCTGGCATTATAGGTCGCTCCCAGTGACGACCGCGGAGTGTCTCAAGCATTTCCTTATAAATTCCTACTCCTTTGGGAAGGTATGCTGGGAATCCACAGGTTTACAGTGGAATAGCATAGCTGATAGTCACCTCACATGGTGGGACACTCACAGAGGTAATGGCCGACGGCCAGCAAGGTGCTCCGACCGCTTGGGATCTGAGGTGATGGTAGAACGGAGGACACAGAGAAATAATGCCTGATGGGCGGTTATCACACACCCTAACACATTACTATTTCACTTATACATCAGGCAAAGCTTTAAACTGTAATAACTGCTATATAAGCCTTATTTTTCAGGGCGGGATGTTGCCCAATGGAGGACACTGACCTGAGGTGATGGTAGAACGGAGGACACT
The DNA here is from genome assembly GCF_018991925.1 of Homarus americanus. Taxonomy (NCBI): domain Eukaryota; kingdom Metazoa; phylum Arthropoda; class Malacostraca; order Decapoda; family Nephropidae; genus Homarus; species Homarus americanus. Next base: position 15,060 of record NW_024713483.1, on the reverse strand, counting down.
GAGGGCAGTGCCCTGCGGCTCATCACCGCGTAGGCCTACAGTTTTCAATCTTTAATTTTTACTTTTATTTCTTATGGTTCTCACATGAACACTTTCCTGTATATTGTAACCTCATGCCTTATAAACACATATTTTAATCCTAAATTACACACTAAGGTAAGGTTCTGGTTTGCTAGTTCGTGGGTAAATTCATTGGGTTATAATATCAACATAGCACACTCGAGGCGGGTACAAAGGACGCTCCCTTAAAACAAAAGGCGAATGTTCATGGCGTGGGCATATCCACTTCACTTAAAACTGTAATTAGGGATCCTCCTCTCATACATTGCACTATTTGAACACAGACATAAGATTCTCTGATCACTGTACATGTACTGTAGTGGGTATACGTCACGCAAGGATATGAGGTGTATTAAGTTCACACCGATGCATACAAAATATTTCCTTTCAGGTATAGTTTCTGGGTCACTTCCAACACCTCACATAGTTCTGATACATTTATCCCTTTTCCAGATCATTGTTCTCATGTATTTTCATATGATCCACACTTAGTCCTACAGTACACTAGTCTGGCTCAACTGGACTTTCCCAATCATCTTATGGATACCCTGAGTTCTCCTTAATGCTATGAATACATACAATTAATATTATATTATCGTACCTGGGTACAATACAACACATGATTCAGTAACATTGAGTAGGTGAGTTATCCTTTATCAATGTTTCCCGTTCTCTGAGATTCTACAAGCGCGGTGGATTTGAATGTTATGTAGCGTAATATGAATTAAAGGTTTTTTTTAGGAATGACAATGATGTGCGCAGTACATCCTCCTCTAGGTTGATATCTGAACCTAGCAGCTGGTCCTGTTCCCCTGTTAGACCTTCCTCTTTTAAATTTCTGAAAGGTCTTAGAACTGTTGGGACCAGTAATATGAATAGGTTGCTCAACAGTTGATCTATAATTAACTAATCCTTATTCCTTAAACAAAGCAGGAGAAAGAGGGGAAGAACATAGCAATAAATAAGCACCACCACTTTAAGCATTGTTAGTGGCTTGCTTCCTTAGCTGGGCGTTTAGTTTTAGGGCTTTCAACAACATTTCCATAAATGAGTTGTACCGGGAATATAGAATCCCTTGTATAGCAGAAGCAGCAAAACATGTCTACTTCTGAACTGTCCTTATAGTCCAGCACCAACTTAGTCAATAACTGACACATCATGATTGCAGACCAAATATCCGCTGCCAACTTCATAAATTTGAACTCTTCCTGCAACAGTGCAGAAGCAACTGGTTTAAAATTTATTTCATAGCTTATGTCAGCATATTTTGGAGCCGATAAATACTGGGAAAGTTCATATAAGGAACTCTTTTTGTCATTGCGTTGGAACTTCAAAAAATTAAACTTGTGAGCATTCCTATCTGAGGGAATGAATGCTAAGTCTTTCAATATATTAGCCCAGACTTAATCTATTTCAAACATCATTTTTGGGACAAATATCAGGCCATAAAATTGTAGTATCATGTTCTAAAAACAATGAATGATAACCCACAGTTGCTTGGCCTTCCTGGCTCTTTTTAAGTGTTGAGAGATCAGGAAGTTTAGAAACCTTTCCATAAAATATCTTGAATAAAGAATCCACAGACTCGGATGTGGTTGAAAACAAAGAAGTCTTAGGTCTTACCAATGTTACCCAAGGCCTGTTTGGATCATCCTTACACTCAATGTATATTGTCGATATTACCAACCCTTTCCAGAATATGGGTCCAAATATCCAATACCTTGAGCAATTGTGTTAAGCAGGAGCGCCCCGGCATAAAACCGGCAATCCCTTACAAGGTTGTTTTGTAGTAGATGTTCCATTGCGGCATCTCCGATAATACTCTCAAGTACTTTATATATTATGCTGGTCAGGCTCACATAAGCCACTTTTCATTCACTGGGAACCTTTTGTTCATCCAGGCATTTACAAAACAGGATCTTCAGGGGCTCGGCAAGCTCGTTGCAACTCTCTTAGCACTCTAGGATGCACCATGTCAGGGCTGGGACTCTTATGGACCTTTAGCCTGGACAGTTTATTTCTAATACCCTCTTCTGTGAACACAATGTGGGTCAGTGCTGTGTCGAACCATCTGTTCTCAAACGCAGGAAGGTTAATCGCATCCTCTCTTGTGAACACCGAGGAAAAGAAGCTGTTCAATGCCTCAGCTTTATCCTGGTCAGAATCTGCGTAACTACTATCTTCAAGTCTCAGGTCTGATACTCCTACTCGTGTTTTTAATTTCGACTTTGCATAGCGGTAAAACGCCTTTGGGTTTGACGTGACCTCGCTTGCAACCAGCCTCTGGTGTAATGACCACGGTCGTACACGTCAGTTATCGTAAAATCAGACGATTCATATTACTCTCAATAGCCCACAAAAAATGTAGCTATGCCTTCTTTATTGAGTCTCCCATCTGCTGTGTCCATTTTCTCTGACTTCCTGAAACCAGCCTCTCTATAAAGTAAATCTGAATGTGTGAGAGAACACCACTGTTTTGAGTCAACTTAGATATGTCGGATTACAGATATAGCATACAAGATCCTTTGTGAGTGATGTTGAAAGCTTTAACTGTTAGTAACACTTGTTAAGTAAGTGAGTGTCGAGTCTGCCAGTACGAATGGCATCCGATGATATTGTCCCTGGGGATGGCCATGAATTTCCAATTGCTACTGAAGTAAGATCATTTTGATGCCCAAACATCAGAGAATCTGATGCTTGTAGTTTAGTTAGTGTCAGTTGTCTATTCAAGAAAGCCATTAACCTCCTGAAAGAATATGTCAATCTTCTTATCTCCAAGATCTCAACCAATACCCATAGAGGGTCCTTGTCTAGAAATTCCGCTTATGTGTATTTCACTTCTTCTTGGCAGGCTCAATCTCTGATTAGGATATATAAATAGACGTCAGAAATTCACCTGACCCATGGCATTGATTTTCATAGTTAAATGTACAGCGACTGAGTTGAATGTAACTTCTGCCATTGCGGGATTAGCCTTTCTGGCATGGGTACTGTAGCGGACTGTAGGTGGCCAGTTGTCAATTCTCTTAGTATGGACACACAAACGTACGTACATGTAGATATCTCACACTCAGGAATGAGGTAGGATAGAAACTCACAATGCGCTTTCTGTATATATATTGTTGTACAGCGCAGTGCTTAGGAGTGACTAGGTGAGGAGAAACTTGCTCAGAGGTCCTATAGGGCGAGGTTTCTCAGGAAGCTGGGTGGTGAGGAGCTGTGAGAGATGTTGCTCGATCGATCGATGGATGAAGTAAAGTGTGAAGAAATCTTCATGCAGATGCGTAGATTGGTGGTGCGGGAACTGGACTTGAAGAATAATGGTGGAATTTGGAGGGACTTGGGGTTGGTGGATACTGCAGAAGAAAAGCGAGGAAATTGGAAAATAGTAGTAGAATGCTAGGTCTTGGGGCTCAACCCTAGTGCTTCTGTTATCTCATGTTTGTGTTTAAGCTAAATTTCGTCTTAGGTGTTATATTTATGTCAGGTGTTTTTATGTTTAGCAACTATTGCAATTTTGCCTTTCATTTTCGTGTGTTATGTCCTAGCCAATGGTGAGGAGTCTAGGGCAGGTACTTGTGTTTCTGCCAAGAACATCCTATCTTTTTATGATCTAATGTTGTGTGTGGTTTGGCTGCCAGGTTGTCACTAGGGTAACCTTGCATCTTTTAATAGAGTGGAGTTGGTGTGGGTTCTAGGGCTCTTCTTTTACTTTTAGGGAACCACGAGTGTTCTCTTCTTCCGTCTTCTGTCTCTTCCATCCATTCTTTGATTGGTCCTGATTCTATTTCTTCTAGTTTTGTCCATATTCTTTTTGAGTGTTCGTGTAGGTAAATGTTTAGGGGTTCTATTTGGGCTCGTTGGTGTAGTTGACGGTTGGTGACTATGTCAGGATATCTGATGTTATATACATCTCTTAGGGCTAAGTTTTGAATTATCTGCAGTTTCTTTAGGTTTGTTTGTTTTATTGCATGTAGGGGAATTGGCGGATATACTAGTCGGGATTGGACATAGGCTCTATATAACTTTAATTTGTTTTTTGCTGACAGGCTTCTGAAACGTTTTAATTTAGTTACCATGTTTCTGGTTTTTACAAGTTTTTCGGTGATGAATGTTTTGTAGCCTTTTGTTGTTATCTTCAGCCCTAGGACAGTGCCTTCTATGGCATATGGAATCACTTTGTTGTCTACTATAATGGGGTCTTTTTTCCTTTTAGCGATTGGGATTATTTTAAACTTGTTGGTGTTCGTTTGTATCTTCCACTTTTTTCGTACTGGTTGATGTTCTCTATTGCGTTGGCAGTATGTTGTGCCATTATTGCTGTTGATTTGCCAGGGTATGTGATGATTTGTGTGATATCGTCTGCAAAACTTATGTATTCACTGTAGGGAGATGGTTCTGGTAGGTCTGTTGTGTAGATATTGTACATCGTGGGTGAAAGAACACTGCCTTGGGGTACTCCACTTTTCAGTTTTATGGGTGGTCCTATAAAGCTGCCAATTTGTATTTGTGCCGTGCGATCGTCTAGGAAATCACAGGCAATTTTTTCTATTGGTTCTGGGAGATTTAATTGAAGCAGTTTAAATTTTAATCCTAGGTGCCATACTTTATCGAATGCTTTCTTAACGTCTCTTAGTACAATGTTGACTTGGTTTCTTTCTGCTTTCTTGTTGGCTAACGTTTCCGTGATTATGGCTAGTGCAGTATGTGTTCCCTTTTTTTCAGTGAATCCATGTTGTCTGGGGTTTAGTAGTCCGTTTTCACTTCTGTGTTTTCTGATTCTCTTGTTTATTGCCTTTTCAAATAGTTTTCCTATAACTTCGAGTAGGGAAATCGGTCTGTAGTTTATTACTTGGGTGTGGTCTTTGGCTGGTTTCGGTATGAATATGAGTTTTGCGTTTTTAAATGCATCAATGAAGTATCCACTTGCCAAAGCTGAGTTAAATATTTCAAGGATGCCTTGTGTGCAGTTATTGGGTAGGTATAGGATCATATTTCTTGTGATTTTTGTAAATCCTGGTGCTTTTTCTTTAGTGTGCCTGATGTAGTGTAGCAGTTCTCCTTCTGTAATTGGTTCTGTCAGGTTGAGCCTGGTTTTGTCCACCACATGGTATGGGGTTATCCTGTGTATCATTTCAGCCATTTCTCTGCAGATATGATTTTCGTGTTCCTCATCAAATTCCTCATTTTCTTCTTCTGATATTTGAAATACTTTTTTCCATTCTTTTCTGTATGCGGATTCTATCTCTTTTTCTTCAAAGAGTTTTTTCCCGTTTTGGTCCTTTATGTTGCTGGTCGTTGTTGTTGTTGTTGAGATTGTCGGACCGTAGTCCGACACGGGCCTTTGCCTATAGGCGGCCCGTTTGGTGGTTCCGGCTGGAGCTCCAGGAGCAGCCAGACCGGATTGGGATTAGAGGTGGTCCCACCTGCAGATTGGAAGGATACTGCAGGTTGCAAGTGTGAGCGGACCCCCGATCAGTGGACGCTTACCACCAACCCCCACTCTTGGACGTGGTCAGTTTCGGAGTGGCGCGCCCCCGAACTGGGGTCCGCACTTGCTGGGAGAGGATGCTTTCTAAGCTATCTGGGTGGTGGGTATCGTGTGATGACCCGGAGTAGGTGGTGAATGTGGTCTGTATGGGCCTTTCGGGTTAGAGTGGCCGCTGGTGTTGTGTGTTTCTTGGGAGATTTGAGTTCTGTTTCGGAGGCTTTGTGTGACCTCGCAGTCGAGGAGATAGTGTTCAAGTGGGTTGGCTGCTGGCTCCTGACAGTAGGTGCAATCCATGACGTCATTTCCGATCATCTGCCAGGAGCACTTGTACCCTAGTCGTAGTCGATGAAGGCTGACTTGGGTTTGTCTTGGAGTTTTCTTGTCAGCGAAAGGTGGTTCCCCTTTTGTGGCCGCCAGGTACCATTTGGCTGATTGGGAACCAGCGTTGAGTGCATGAAGAAAGCTCTTTTTGATGTGGAGCTTGCTAGTCTTTCTGAGGTGATTATTGATCTGTTGCACACTTGCTGGAACTTGGATGTGTACGCTACTAGAACGTGTAGCTGCCTTGGCTGCTTCGTCTGCCACGTCGTTTCCTCCGATCCCTACATGACTGGGAATCCAGTGTAAGACGACTGGTCGGTTTTGGCTTTGGAATTCCTGTAGCTGTGCGAGGATCGAGGTGATGATGTGGACGTTGTCTCTTGGTTGACTGTGTTGCAGCGCCTGCATGGCCGATTTCGAGTCCGTGTGAATTATGATGGACTTGTTGTGTTGTGTTGCAGCGTGTTGTAGGGCCTTTGAGATTGCTACCAGTTCTGTTTGTAAGGTGGAGCAGTCATTGGAAAGTCTCCATTGGAGGGTCTGACCTTGGGTGTAGAAGGCCGCTCCGGATCTATGATGTTTTGGGTCCACCGAGCCGTCTGTGAAATATGATGCTGCATCAGCCGGTGTCTCGGTGGCTATGGCTTCGAGAGTTATTTTTTTGAGGTCCTCCTTATGGAGGTTGGCTTTACTATCGCCTAGGTCGGTAAATTTGAGTGTGGCTGGTGGAGGGCTCCATGGTGGAGGAACAGCGTAACCATTGTCTCGTGTGTCTTGGTTGTTCTTGACGAGTGTTTCTGCTTGCAGGTGTCGGATAACCTCGCTTGCCTCGTGCGACCAGGTGGCCCCTCGCACTCTGTGGTCGAGGTGGAGGGAGGCACTGATTCGAATCTTGGCAACTGTGGGCTTGTCTGCTCTACAGATTTTGGCGAGGAGACCGGCTGTCACCTGCTTGACTCGTACTGCCAGGGGTGGTAGTTCGGTTTCCATTTGCAGATTGCAAATTCTGGTCCACATGGGTGCTCCGAGCATGGTCCTGAGAGCATTGTTTTTGATGACTTCTAGCTTAGCTATTTGGTCTTCTCTCAGTCCAATGAGTGCTGGAGCACTGTAATCTACCAGCGATCTGATGGCGGCCGTGTAGTAGGCTTTGAGCACATGAAGGTTTGCTCCTGCGGATTTGCTGGTGAGCGACCTCATTATATTGTATCTGCTCTTCGTCCTGTGCCTGAGATACTCGAGTTGCGGCTTGAAGGTGAGTTTCTGGTCAAACCAGATTCCAAGACACTGGTGGGCGTTGGTCCAGACTACCGGCGTGTTTTGTATGGAGAGCATCTTGTCTGGTGTGTCTGTGCAGATGGCCACCGCTTTCGACTTGGCTGGATTTATCTTGAGTCCAAGTCTGTTGCACTCCTCTTCTATAAGTTGGAGTGCGTGTTGCGTGTTGGCTAGTCTGTTCGATCCTCTTACTATAAGCTGTAAGTCGTCTGCATAGCATAGAAGCTTGGCTGTTTGTCTGAAAGGAAGTTTGACTAGATTTTCCATCAGGACATTGAACAGCATTGGACTGAGGATGCCTCCTTGTGGGGTTCCGTTTTCATGGACCCTGTAGCTTGAGGTTGCTCCCTGAAAGCGTACTCTTGCTTCTCTCTGTGTGAGGTAGTTCTGGATCCACCCCAGCAACCTTCCTTTGACGCCTTTTTTAGCGAGCGTAGTTGTAATGGCCAAAGGATTTGCTAGTTCGAAGGCTTTCTCCAGGTCGAGGAAGACCACCAGAGCTGGTTTGTTGTCCACTGTGCTGAGTATCTCGGCGATGTTGTTGCCTGTGCCGGTGTTCCCGGTGTAAGCAAAGATGTGAGGGTGTGGGCTGCCTACTTTCCACTTGAGTCGGTTGAGAGCCATTCTTTCTCCCGTCTTCGCTATGCAGCTGAGAAGGGAGATGGGCCTCGGTTTGTCTGGTTCTCTGGGCCTCGGAATGGGCTGTATATCTGCCTTCTTCCATTCCGGTGGGAGTCTTTGTGCTGTCCACGAAGCATTGATGACTTGTAGCAGAGCCTCGTGTCCGGCTGTACCGGCATGAGAAAGCATGGAGTAGGTTATCCTGTCGGCCCCTGGTGCTGTGTCCTTGCTTCGTTTTAGCGACTTCTGGAGTTCTTGCTGGTTGAAAGGTCTGTCAGTGTCATCTTCACTGTTGCAGGCCTCTTCGATCATCTGGAGTCTGACCTGTCGCAGACGCCGTTGTGTCTCCTCCGCCTGTCTCGGGAGGTTTTTCGTTGCTGCTCGGTCAGAGAACAGTTTTGCAAGTCTCTCGGCTTCCTCTTCTGGGTTGGGATGGGTTGGTGGTGGTGGTGTTGCCTTCCCAGATGCCCTTCGGATCTGGGCCCACATCTTGCCAAAGGAGGTGTGCTCGTTCAGTTCGGAGCACCACTTGAGCCAGCTTACGTTTTTTATTTCTTCCTTCTCTTCCCTGGTATCCTTATCTATGACTTGCAGGAGATGTCTGTTTGTTTCCGTGGGATGTCTCCTGTAGTTTCTTCGGGCCATGTTCACTCTGTGGTTGAGTTCTTTCACCCTGGGACAGTAGTACCAGTAATCATTGTACTGTCTTGATGTGGGTTTTGTTTTTGGGATAGCCTCTTCTGCCGCTTGGTGAAACGCCTCGACCAATTGGTGGTGGAGGGTTGTCTCATCCACGGGTGCTGCGCCGGCCGGCTGTGATTTTTCGCGCCACTTAGCCAGGTGTTTCTTAAAGAGTCCCCAGTCTGCCTTTTGGGTATTGTATCTCCATCTCGGCGGGGGTGGAGTGGGGAGTTTGTTCACCTTCAGCGTTGTTAGGGTGGCGAAGTGGTCGCTGGTCAGCGTGGGGTGTATCTGCCAGGAGGCCGAAGGCTGTAGTGCACTGGAGACGAAGGTTAGATCTAGCCTTCCTCCCCTAGTGTGGGTGGGCTCTCCGGTGTTCAGGAGGCAGATCTCGGGTGTATCTTGAAAGGTGGTGTATAGGTGTAGGCCGTCTTCATTTGTGGGGCTTACCGAGCTTAGGAAGGGATGATGTGCATTGAAATCCCCTCCTATGAGTGTGGCGTGGTCAGCGGCCGAAGCAAATAATTGAGTCACCTCCAGTGAGCCCCTTGGGTTCTTGTAGATGTTGTGAACAGTTAATTCCCGTTCTTGGAGGGTTACTTTGACGGCCTGTGTCTCGATGTTTTCCCCACATGGAAATTGCTGCGTGACATCGGCGGAGGGTATGCTTGACTTGACCAAGATCATACATCCTCTTGTTGACGCCTGCTTGAAATGCCTCCTGTATGTCTTGTAACCACTGAATTTGAAACAGTGGTGTTCTTGTAGAAGTGTTTCTTGTAGCAGTATGATGTCAAGCGTGTCCTTGGCTGCTGCTTCTTGTAGGAGGTGTTTCTTGTTTTTGATGCCCTGAGCATTCCATGTTAGGATGTTCAGGGTGCTGATGTTTTCCACCACTGTTTCATCGGGGACTTCTGGTGGTCCTCGATGGAGATGTCCAAGTTCGATTCCAACTGGATCAGGTTCATATCTTCGTGTTCTGTGGTTTTTGCCTTCTGGGCCGTGGTTCGGTTCAGGGGAGTTGAAACGTCCAATTTCTTTCTGGGAGCTGTCGGTATCTTGGGTTCTCTGGTGGCCTTCTTCGGTGTAGAGTGTACCTCGGCTGTCACTCGTGTGAGGACCGGCGTGGCTTCCTCCACTGAGGTGGCTGGAGCTGTGGCGACTTGCCCGAGGACGCTCCCCATGAGTATTTGGAGCTGTGTGGGTTGGATCTTGTGGCCCAGTAGTCCGGCTAGGCCCTCCGCGAAGGTTGTCAGTACCTTGGCTAGGTCTGATACGTGTATCATTCCTTCTGGTGCCTTGGTGTGTGCTTCTTTTGTCTTTTTCGTGGCTGTCGTTGTCTGCTGCTTGGGTGGCTGAGGTGTGTCCGTAGTGAGGCCAGGAAACTGGGCTGCACTTTGGGTATTGACCGGCTGAGGAGGTTGGCTTTGTTGTTTTGGCCTTTGGGTTCCCCACACGAAGGTACTTGGTGGGGCTGGTGTGCAGGCTGTGGGGACCGGTCTTGCTGCTGGTCGGTTTGCCTGGACCCTCTTTGTCCTCTCGGAGCATCCAGGGTTCCAGGCGTGGTGTTTGCCCCCGCAGTTGGCACACTTGGGGGCAATTTTTTCTCCATTTTTCAACTTGGTGAGGCAGGAGTGTGTGCCGTGCTTCTGTGCGCAGATTTCCTTGTACGTGCACCTTGTCTGATGGTGCCCGTATTTCTGGCATCTGAAGCACCGCAGGGGCTCTGGGACGAAGGGCCTCACTTCGTAGATCCCCCAGGTTTTGAGGTCTATGGTGCTAGGGGGTGAACCGTAGTGCGTTATGAGCACCTGTTTTGTGGTGGCCGTCTTGTCGGACGGGGGAGAGCATCTCTCGGCTTTTAGGATCTTCGGGTGGTTCTCCAGGGGTTCGAGGGGTAGTTCCTTTGGGTACCGGAGGACTACCGACTTCATCAGTTTCTGAGCGGGGTCCAGCTTGGTTGATGCAACGGTGGTGGTGTTTTGCAGGTAAGTGTCGAGGGTGGTGGCGGAGTCCTTGTCTATGGGGTGAATAATGATCTCCCCTTTTAGGTTGGGTTGCACTGAGAACTTGTCCAGTGGATTTAGTTTTTCCATCTCTGTGATGGCCGCATATGTCATTTTTGTGTCCGTTTTCGAGATCCGGAATTTTGGTAGTGTCGTTGGAGGTGAGCTGGTGGTGGTGATGGGTGCCTTTTGGGCTGCTTGACGGCATTCGTTTCCCGAAAAAGCACGTCGGCGTTTTTTTTTCTACCTTCGTCCAGTTGTCGTCCTCAGTGGCGGTAGCAGTGGTGGTGGAGTTGTTGGAGGTGGTGGCAGTGTTCCTGCTTTTCAGCGTTTCGTTGAAGGCGCGTAACTGGTCCGCTTTCTCTGTGCGGAGCCTGTCGTGGTTCGGGTCGTCAGGTTGGCGGTTAGGAGGGCGTACGCGCTCCATAACCGGTGGTTGTTGTGGTGTTTTTTTTGTTTTGTTTTTTTAGAACCTGTTGGTTTCTTTCGTATTTTTTTTGTTTAGAACCTACCTATTCCGGTTGAGTAATTAGCAGAGGAATTTCAGCACTCCCCACAGGCAATGATGGCCGGGTGGTGGTCGTAGAGTGGTTCCAGAGCTTCTCTCCCGGAGCCCCGTTTAAACCTACTTCCTAGTGTATGTGACTGCTCACTTATAGACGTGAGCTAAGTGTGCCTATTGGGGAAGGATAAGGATTGCTACCCTCTTTCCAGGTGGACCCGCACGATCACGGTTTTCCTGGAAAGACTCGGCTGGGATGGGTTCTTGCTCCAACCCCCTTTCGTGTTCACAATCTCCTGGGAGGGAGGTGAATAGTTACAGGGGGGACCGCAGGACGAATACAGTTTTTGAGGGTGCAGGTCCCTAGGCCAGAGTGAAAAAAGGAAAAATAGCAGTAGAAGGAAAAGAGCTCAAACCACGTCGAGAATATCGCGCTATAGCTGCTCTCCAGCTGGAGTGTGGGTCACTCACACCACCAGTGGGGAGGGCAAGCTAATGTTCGATAAACCGAAAAGGCTCGTGAGTTGTTGTCGACGATGTCAGTGGTGGATGGTCCGGTCCGGGAAGATGGCCAAACAATGGCAGCAGAGAGAGGGCGGTCTTCACAGTTCCGGGTCCAGCAGGAGGTCTTGCTGAGAGGTCTTCTTAGTTCAGGAGCGAAGTGTGAAGTGTGTTGCCTACCAAACCAAAGAGAAGCCCGCTACGTTCTATTTTCGGCGTCCAGGAGGAGGATGTATTTGGTGATGATCAGATAGACTAGTAGCCACCTTCCCTACCCTCCTGCAACCAAGTTCTTTAGTGGAGCATAATCATCATCTAAATTCTAGAGTATGTTACCACTATTTAATATGTGTTTTTTTGTTTTGTTTTTTACTTTATTATAATAAAAATTTATTGTTTTGTGCACAGAACTTCAATTTTTTCATTATTTTCACGAATGTTAATCTCACACCATTTCATTATTTGATGTCAATGTACACCAAAATCATACATCACACTTCAATTATTACAGGGATCATATCCTGCTTTCAATCGCCTTTAAGATGAGACCTCATTGAACACATCTGATCGAAATTTTGGACGTTATATAACGTTTTGAATATGTGCAAACTTTAAACCTCATTCTCTCAAAACTTAATTTTGGCGCGTTCGACCTTGCATTAACCAAGCCCTCAATTTACAGTGATCTATTAAGCTCCATTATCACATTGCACTACATAATTATAAATAGTTCATTTGCCTTATTCATAACAAAGCCCCACTAAACAAAAAATTAGCTGTGTTCTGTTATACACTTCCAAAAACATTCGTGATACCTTACGTGAAATTAAGAGCTTTAGCAAGGTAGTCCATCAGATTCGGAACGGGACCCTTAAACTCGAACTTTTGTCCTCCAGGAACTCCAGGATCCTGTACGGTAATTATTCTATTAAAGGGGTTCACCTCCGATGCCGCTAGCAGAGATGGTCTGTGAGGGAACCTATCGGAGGAACAGAGCGTAAGTAGGGTTTTTTCTTAATTTCCTCGAACCTATTTGTGATATGTGCTATTTACAGTATGCAATCCAAGAACTACAGGCATACGTATTTTACTTTTTTTT
>NW_024713482.1:0-5622 GCF_018991925.1 Homarus americanus | reverse complement strand
ACAGATTAAACCTCCATTCCAACACCCTAACATACAAACAACTTTTCCTTAATTTATTCTTATATTTACTTAAATATAATACAGCGTACCGGTACTCTTCTTTGTGTCACTTTTACCAATGAGGTTTGTGTCAGCTATCTATTTATCGTGTCTCGGTTTTTCCATCATTACTTCCCAGCCTCCCTTACTATAACACCGCCTCCCAGCCTCCCCTACTATAACACCGCCTCCCAGCCTCCCCTACTATAACACCGCCTCCCAGCCTCCCCTACTATAACACCGCCTCCCAGCCTCCCCTACTATAGCACCGCCTCCCAGCCTCCCATTATGCGCAACACCCTGCCTCCCCCAGCCTCCCTATAATGCCTGCCTCCCAGCTCCCCTGCTATAACACCTGCCTCCCAGCCTCCCCCATTATAAATAATCTCGCCCTCAGCCTCCCCTACTATAACACACCGCCTCCCAGCCTCAGCTTATAACAGCACCCGCCTCCCAGCCCCCGCACATAACACCGCCTCCCAGCCCCTATTATAACACCCTGCCTCCCAGCCTCCCCCACTTCTAACACCGCCTCCCTACTATAACACTGCCTCCCCTACTATAACACCGCCTCCCCTATTATAACACCGCTTCCCTACTATAACACCGCCTCTACTATAACACCGCCTCCCACCACTATGTCAATCGCCTCCTCACTATAACAACACCGCCTCCCCTACTATAACACCGCCTCCCCTACTATAACACCGCCTCCCCTACTATAACACCGCCTCCCCAACTATAACACCGCCTCCCAGCCTCCCCAACTATAACACCGCCTCCCAGCCTCCCCTACTATAACACCGCCTCCCAGCCTCCCCTACTATAACACCGCCTCCCAGCCTCCATCTGGTAATTCAGTACCAGACGACCGTACACTAGATAAAAATCTACGGGATTAAAAAATCCCTTATAAAAATATCTGCCCCCGGTGGTCTGTCGCATCCTAACTCCCCTTACCTAACCCCCTTGCAAGGGGACTCCGCCTCCTGGCGCCCAATGGTCTATGAGCCTCTACTGTATGTCTTAACCCAAAAATGCATTCTTGCTAAGCAAGTATTTACTGGCAATATTCGCCCTCGAACGTATATACGAACACAATACAACTATTGCAAGAGTGGAGGTGACAGGTGCTCCCGTAGATGATAATAACAAGAGAATAAAACATCCAATATCTACAGATTGGTAATGCCATAATCCCCGAATGAGATGTTTGTGCACACCTAAAATAATACCAAAATTACTCTCCTTTAATACTGTTTCGTGAGGGTGTTTGGTCATATGCCATTTTAATAACGAAGTGAGTATTTACACTCGATAGTGCAAATAACGATTTCTTATTTCTACCGCAAAACGGCAGTTTCGGACAATACGCCCTGTAGTTGAGCATTTTATTTTTTCGTGTCTTTTTTGTGTGATTTCTTCTAATTTGACCTTCATTTCCGTCGGAAATTACTGCCCGTTTTAGAGTTATCACCCCCTCCCACCAACAATCTTGTGGGACACGGGAATGTGAGGTCTTGGGGGGGGGGGGCAAAACAAGTGATAAGCGATATAAATCACCAAAGTTGGCTCGGATTTTCCGTTTTTGAGAAGTAAATAAAAACCAAAATTTGAAAATCCGCCCCAATTTTGGCACAGATTGGCTCGGATTTAAATTTTTTTATTAAGTAATGAATTCCAAAGGAAACGAAATCCGAGTGAATCCAAGTAACCTAAACGTAACCTAACCGGGGGAGGCTCCGCCCCCGGACCCCCCGGTCAGAATTGTAATCAGAAACGCAGTAATTGCACTGCTTCCTCCTTTGCATGTCCTGTAACGTCCGCAGTACCACTGATGTTTATCTTTTCTAAATTTACACGGCAAATGTCTGTCCGGACACTGGACACACTTGGCAGAACACCGTGAGCACGCAAAAAATAACTAAATCGTCTCTCGAGTGGAATTTAACTATTAATCCCAATAATTATATTCACAGCCGTTACAAGTGACCTCAACAGTAGCCATTGTGAGTCTGAGTATCCAAACTCTGAGGTTCGGTGGTCCCTACCGACGCGCCTTGTTCCAATTCAAATGTGATTGGTGGAAAAAAATCGGCTATTCATTATTGGTGAAGGCTGGATCACGTAATGTCAGATCACGAAACGGTCCACCTCACTGCCCCCACACCCATAGACTGGTAAAAGTATGAAAAATCGTTATATTCATTTCCGACGCTATTATTCATTTCCGATTGGTTGAAATGGGGTTAGAAATGCTCCAAGCAAAGAGATCTAAAGGCTGTGGATGGTTAGAACCATCGGCCGTGTATTGTCCCAAACTACAGTTATACTATTTACACCAGAGTTTCGCATTGACAAACCGATCCCATTGATCCGGGTGCAAATAGTTAAACCATAATTTTAACCCCAGATCTCAACACTATTATCGAATATTATAAGAATTTTCCACTGACAAAACTCGGATGCAGATAACAGCTTCACTATCTCTTCAACAAACCGATAGGTTAGGTTAGGTTCTGTACCAGATATCAAAGTATACGATAATGAAGTAGATAATGTACGAGATGATATTAATTTTCACAATTTCATTGTAAACATTAATGATGAAAACAGAAAGTCGGCGCAAATAACTTCTTTTTTTTTCTACTATAATTTGAATAGTTACACTCTTCTTTTTCATCTTTCTTTAACAGATTTGGTAACATCTGGTGCAGTAATTTGCACCCGAACTTCGCTATGACACACCTCGGGTACAGTTAACAGTTTCACTATCTGCACCCGACACCCTTGATGACGAGGTTCCGGTGCAAATAACCATTTCGTTATTTTACCTGAAAGTGCAAATACCTACGGCCTTTTAATAATACCATAGTATTAATGATGATTAATGAACCAAACTAACCTCACCGAAAATATTTATCTTATATTTTAAAGTGAAAACAAAACTTTGTGACAAAAACCGTTACCCACATCTACACATGGCAGGCAGCAGAAGCTTGGCCTTGTCCTCCCCACACACGCATGGAAAAAAATAAAAATAAAATAAAATATATAAAATACGTGAAGTGTTCCTTAAGTATTTTTTGTTCCACGAGGTAAGAAACCTTTTATCTTCTATGAGAAAATGTCCTAAGTTAGTGCTAAAGGCTCTCCCACGTCTTTAAGTATTACCAATAAAACTCTAAGGACACCATGATGCAGCCTAAACTAAAGCACACCCTTTACTATCGTTATAATAATCACCATCAAAGATATACACAATCAACCGACTTTAGAATGTTATATTTTTTGCCAAGTTTGAATATTATTTACGTGTTTATAATGTATACAGTAAGTCGAACTTACTTTAAGTCACAACAAACAACAACTGTATCTTACCTGATTCCTCAAGGCAGCGTTCACCCGGTGTCCGGCCAATTTCCTTCATCGTTCCACCTCTTAATAAACACTTCACCATTTCTATCTAACGTTTCCCAGGTGTTCTTCTGTGTGTGATCACAGTCATGGAAATTCATATCATGAACCACTGAATTAAATTGCCAATACCATTAATAAAACCACAGACAGCGGTGAGCATCCATGCACCTCCCGAAAGGTGTAGCGACTCGCGCGGTACTGACTAATGACTACTGAAAAGTGCCTTCCCTAGGGATAAGAGAAGTAATGTTAAAATACTACCACGAATTAGACTCCTTGACCACTCATTTTTCTGGTGATACAAACCAACCAAATTTAACTTAACTTTTCCAAAATGCTTTTCTAAAATTTCCTGAAGATCATTACATGACGTTGTGTTATGTTACGCCTACCGTCAGATAATCTGCCTTCAGAAACACTATGATCAGCCTTCTTGGTTGTGATAATATCTTAACATTGCTGATATTGCAACGCTTCGAAAGTTCCTTGATCCTATAGTACAGTTTGTTGGAAAAGAATGATCAAAAATTCGAAAATCATAGACAGACGTCATTCAGATCATTAGGAAAAATAAACCTCTCGACTAAGGAACCCTAGAAAAAGGGTGTTGTAGTGTTAAGTCGTGAGCAGTGAACAGCCAAGCAGTGTTGCCAAACACGCGGTTTACCCGCCCAATTGGACTACTTTTAAACTGCTTGCCGCAGGCAATAAAATGGTGCCGCTACTTGCCTAAAATTGGGCTACTTTTGAAAAAGGAAACTGCGGCACCATTAAATTTGACTTCCACTGGGTCTTTTTTCCGGATTGGTAGGCACATGATCATTTTCTTTATTTATTGGCTTACAATCATCGAATGAAATAGTACTCTCTTTCCCACGCTCCACTGGACAACAATCTATCATTGTTAAACTATAAAAACATGAACATGTATTATTAATTAGGCATTCATTTACAGCCTATTGAATCACGTTCTTTACTGCACTTGTCAATTGTCTAGTTGAATCGTTTGACACACACACACACACACACACCTGTCCATAACTATTTGGACTCCATGTGTGTTATATGTGCATATATGATAATTTTTACATATCTCCTACCTGCAGGTAAACCTGGTAGACTAGGGGAAAGCAGACGTTCATAAGGATTCTGTCGAACTCTGGGCGACTGTTGGCGACTACACAGAAAGCATTCGAGAATCTTTCAAAATTGTTCTTTATATTTTGTACTTACCCATTAGTAATGCTGACGTCGAACGAGTTTTCATCCAGGTAAAATTATCAAAACTGAACTACGCAACAACAGGGGCGGATCCAGGAATATCAAAAGGGTAGTCCTTAAAGTTGTGGGGAGGGGGGGGGGGACCATGTGCACTTGATATTGGGAGATAATATGAGGTTAATAGTAATTATATTTTGCTGTACAAAAAGCCAGAGTACAATACTGCATTAAAGAAAAAGTATTGGAATTTTCTGATGAAAAGGGGAGGGGGGTCTGGACCCCCAGGCCCCCTCTCGATCCGCCCCTGAACAGAATGGGTCAAGAACTTTTATCGGCAATATTATATACAAGAAGGACCGTGAGTTGTCACTAAGGAGGTGAAGCAAAAAAATGCAGGTGTCCTAACTGTGATCCCAGTGACAGTGTGGTGAAGGCAGTACAGGACAGTTTATTTTATGATAATTGTTAGGCACTTTGTGTACAATGCATCAGATGTGTTTTTCCCGGGTTTTATAAAACGATTAGGAGGGATATGTTTCCATTAGTTTTTTGTCATTTAGTAACTATTCAGTGCATAAGTGTGTGACAATTTTTTTTTACTATTTTCAACAAACAAACTGGTATAAAAAGAAGGACTTTGAATTTAGTTTATGTTGTGTCTTCATCCGTAAACTGGTAAAACACAATTTAACTTCCTTCAAAAATGTTATAAGAAAAAGTTTTCTTTGTCATACAGGAAGAGAATTCAGTGTTCATTCTTTGCTTTACGTCTTTTTTCTCTTAATAAACCAAGTCACTAATCCACAGAATTAAATTTAAATTCCTTATAGTGACGATAATATTATTTATTACTTGTTATAGGAGTGTGAAACGGCAGGCTATAAGAGACATAATATTACGGCTACATCTAAGGTCTTTGCCGCGCCCCTTGAGGGCTATCCA
>NW_024713481.1:0-52548 GCF_018991925.1 Homarus americanus | reverse complement strand
GCTTGATTATAGTTGTGTCGACAGATGGCGTTAGTTGGTAGGTTCTCTGAGTGACGTTTTCACTTGTTGGCCAATTAATAGTTTCTCCATTGGTAATGTTTTATTTATATACTTTATGTTCCTTGGACATTGAATTGGCCTTTAACGGTTGATTCATGAGGGTTAATTGGCTGGAACATGGAAAAGTATATAGGGTTTTAGTAGCGAAAACCAACTGTCTTTTTCTTCATTTATTAAGAAAATATATTATATACAGTTCCAAGTGTGTATCACCGTAACTTATTCACTGTAGCTGAGTGATAAATGAGGACGCAGGCTGTCTTATATAGCTCTGCTCAGTACGTCCTTGATGAGATAATTGAGTGAGGGAGTAGGGACCCATCGAGGGAAGTCGGAAATATATCGGACGTCCTCCCTCGAGGGAAGACGGAACCATCCACGATGGCTCTCAACAACGTCTTCCTCTAGTCAAGGTTATCAAACTACTGCCCGCAATAGGCCAGAGAGCCAGTGACGCGACTTCCCGTGGGCAGACCTTATCACGTGCTCTGAACATGCTACCTCCTAGCTAGTGGAAAGTTACAGGGGTGATAGAGTATATAAGTCTAATGTAATTAACCCATTTATATAAATACTTCTGCCGATAAAACAGGAGCTAATACAACATCATCTGTTGCTAACGTGACATTACCCAGAAAATTGAGATTAAATAATGATCATATACACAAAACAGCCCGTCCTCTACACTGGGTGAAACACTAGTTCTTCCCTCGACAACTTAATCAAGGCAAGCCGCCAGTACAGACACGCGACAACCTGTTTTATTAATTGGTCCTAGGACGAACGCACTTAGCTACCTAGCATTGGGAGGAGGGAGAGGGGTGGGGGGTGACTGGTTGAGGGAACATTGCAGACTCTGATGGTGTAACGCGGACTCATCATCATCATCATCGTCTTAAAGCCATTTTCCTTGCTTGCCGATCACCTGAAGAAGATTAGACAACGTAGCTTATGTCACGTGATGATTAAACGGCATAACACTACCTGAGGGATTAGTTTAGGTTAGAAGGGGTTAAGGTTAAGTCGAGTTGGGTTAGGTAGATTAGGTTATTTTAATTTAGGATACATTAGAGAGAATAACATTGGGCAAATGATGGAAGTATAGGGCTGGGGAAGCAATGAGTTGGATAAAATTTGGAGAGACAGACAGACAGACAGACAGGGAAAGGTGTACTATTAATACTGAAACAACCCGACTATATATTTACTCCTGCCATGAACCATTACTCAACACATGACTTAGAAAATTAACGCCGCAGAGAAGCAAGAAGTGACATTTGTTGATAAGGTTAGACTGACTTTGGTGCTGGCATTTTTCCCCTGCAGGTTGTCAGTGTCATGAACAAAGCAACAAAGGTCACGGCAGGTGGTGGATAGTCATGCCCCTCACCTGTACCGTAAACAAAACGATCATTAGCGTAAATTGAGTCATTACATTAATTTAACAGTCTGGCGGGTATTATATTAATTAAGAGTAAATGTTTGTTGATAAATTATTTGTGAGCTACTACTACTACACACACACACACACACACACACACACACACACACACACACACACACACAACACCAACACACTAATTCAGCTTTAGGAAAAAAAAAATATTCCTCCAATTCTCTGCATTATTAAAATACTTATATGACTCCAACACTGCAACGAAAGCTTAATACAACAAAAGACGAAATTAATTCACTCTGAGGGAACAGCAAAGTCAAAATGAATATAATACGAGGTTTAATTCTCATCCATTGAACGTTTGTGTTGATTCAGGGTAATTGACTACACGGGAATCCTCTTAAGTATGGTAATGTAATGATGTTACCAGGTGCGCCAGTTTACATGATGTGACTGACTCTGTGTACATATTGTAATAATTGTGCTTCTATATCGTTATCGCTTTCGGGTTTATTGTCTCTTCTTCTTTCTATCTTTTGTTATTGAGTATCATATTTTGTTTTTATTCTGTATATGAACGGTCTTTTGTGATGTAATGTGTTTTTTTCATTCACTCATTCATTTGTTCATTTATTCACTCTCACTCAATTTATTACCCACATACTGAGCCACGCTACACATCCACATACTGAGCCACGCTACACATCCACATTTTGAGCCACCCACACATCCACATACTGAGCCACGCTACACATCCACATACTGAGCCACGCCACACATCCACATACTGAGCCACGCTACACATCCACATACTGAGCCGCGCCACTCACCCACATACCAAGCCACACTACACACCCACACACCAAGCCACACTACACACCCACACACTGAACCACACTACACACCCACACACCAAGCCACACTACACACCCACACACTGAACCACACTACACACCCACACACTGAGCCACACTACACACCCACACACTGAGCCACACACACACCCACACACTGAGCCACACCACACACCCACACACTGACCACACACACACCCACACACCACACACCACACACCCACACACTGAGCCACACCACACACCCACACACTGAGCCACACACACACCCACACACGAGCCACACCACACACCCACACACTGAGCCACACACACACCCACACTGAGCCACACCACACACCCACACACTGAGCCACACTACACACCCACACACTGAGCCACACTACACACCCACACACTGAGCCACATACACACCCACACACTGAGCCACACCACACACCCACACTGAGCCACACACACACCCACACACTGAGCCACACTACACACCCACACACTGAGCCACACCACACACCCCACACACTGAGCCACACCACACACCCACACACACCCACCACAGTATTCCGTGCAACAGGAGGTGGGGAGACGGGCAGTGTTGAGATTACAGCCAGTGTTTTATAACCTTCCTTCTGTGATGTCTTGTAATCTTCTTCCCTTTGACTCCAGATTAATCCTTTCCTCTCATTCCCCTTCTGTCTTTACGCCCCGTTTAAATCCCCATCAGAGTAATCCTCCCTCTTCATTCTCGTCCCTCTGTTCCTCCTACTGTAAATCCCCATCAGATTAATCCTTTCCCATCCCCACCCCTTCATTACCCTACTATAAATCCCCACCATCTCATCCCCACCTCCCCTCCATGCCCAATGTAACCCTACCAGTAATCCCTACCCATTCCCCACCCCTTACTACTCCCACTTAAATCCCCAACAGAGTAATCCTCTCTCATCCTCGTCTCCTCACTACTCCACTTAAATCCCCATCAAAGTAATCCCTTCCCTCTCGTCCCCACCTCCCTCTCAAATCCCACTTAAATCCCCACCCGAGTAATACTGATAAGACTCTTTCCTCTGTAAGTCTTCTCCCTCTTATCCTTTTACGTAATATAGTTAAAGATCTTTTAACCAAGCACTAAAGCCCTCAGGTGTGTGTATGCATCAGGTGAGTCTTAATTGTAATAAGGTGGTCTAAATGTTCCCCTGTCTTGTTTACTGTATCTCTCTAAGTTCGTTTCACAAGTTTGCTTCATCTGTAGGCTATGTTACCGTCCTTAGATCAATCGTATTTAAGAAAAACCTTTTGGGAATTTTCTCCTCAGTTTATTTAACCAAACTTCACTTAACCTAACCAAACATATTGAAGAGGAATAGGTTAGTTTAATCAAAGTGTTCAGTCATTGTACTCAAGGAGTTCAGTTATCGTATTCATGGGGTTCAGTCATCGTATTCATGGGGTTGAGTCATCGTATTCATGGGGTTCAGTCATCGTATTGGGGTTCAGTCATCGTATTCATGGGGTTGAGTCATCGTATTCATGGGGTTCAGTCATCGTACTCAAGGGGTTAGTCATCGTATTCATGGGGTTGAGTCATCGTATTCATGGGGTTCAGTCATCGTATTCATGGGGTTCAGTCATCGTATTCATGGGGTTGAGTCATTGTATTCATGGGGTTCAGTCATCGTACTCAAGGGTTGAGTCATCGTATTCATGGGGTTGAGTCATCGTATTCATGGGGTTCAGTCATCGTATTTATGGGGTTCAGTCATCGTATTCATGGGGTTCAGTCATCGTATTCATGGGGTTCAGTCATCGTGTTCATGGGGTTGAGTCATCGTATTCATGGGGTTCAGTCATCGTATTCATGGGTTCAGTCATCGTATTCATGGGGTTGAGTCATTGTATTCATGGGGTTCAGTCATCGTACTCAGGGGTTGAGTCATCGTATTCATGGGGGGTTGAGTCATCGTATTCATGGGGTTCAGTCATCGTATTTATGGGGTTCAGTCATCGTATTCATGGGGTTGAGTCATCGTATTCATGGGGTTCAGTCATCGTATTTATGGGGTTCAGTCATCGTATTCATGGGGTTGAGTCATCGTACTCAAGGTGGTTAAGTCTTCTTAATCACGGGGTTAGGATACCGTACTCAAGGGGTTAATAAGTCATCGTTCGGTTCTCAAGAGGTCAAGTCACGGTACTCGAGAGGTCAAGTCACCGTACTTGAGAGGTCAAGTCACCGTACTCGAGAGGTCAAGTCACCGTACTAAGGTGGTTAATTCATCGTACACAAGGGTTAAGTCATTGTGTTCAAAGGGTTAAGTCGTCGTACTCAAGGGGTTAAGTCATCGTACTCAAGGGGTTAAGTCACGGTACTCAAGGGTTAAATCACGGTACTCAAAGAGTTAAGTCACCGTACTCTAACGGTTGAATCATCGTACTCAGAGATTAAATCACCGTTCTCACGAGGTTAAGTTACCGTACTCAAATGATTCAATCTTCGTACTCAAGGAATTAAGTCATCGTACTCAAGGGCCTAAGCGAATAAACAACTATCGAGAAGGCGATATTTAGGAGGTTGGAGTGAGGGAGTAGATGAAGGAGTGGAGAGTAAACACTGGTGGTCTGACCTCTAGTGACGAGAAGAGTGACTCACCATATAAAATAACTCCCCGTATAACTACCGGACATATCCACCACACGGGTCGTCACACCTTCCCGTATAACTACTGGACATATCCACCACACGGGTCGTCACACCTTCCCGTATAACTACTGGACATATCCACCACACGGGTCGTCACACCTTCCCGTATAACTACTGGACATATCCACCACACGGGTCGTCACACCTTCTAGAATTCTAATTGTATTCCTGCACTTTTAATAGATGTGGTTAGTTGTACAGTAGCTAAAACAACTATCTGTGCAGGTGGGGGTCGATATGCTCCGAAATTTTACGTGTGACTAGTGACAGCCATCATATTCCAAAATTTATCGCCCATGGTCTCATATTATTTCCCACAAAGTATGCACAGATAGCTTTAGCTACTGTACATATTAAAATTATTCTACGTGTGATTTAAGTTTTTAAATAGTGATACAGACAATGTGATAACGAGGCCTCTTTCCTGGCTGCAGAATATGTTACAACTCATATATTACTTAGGTCAGTATTAGGGCAAACTCATGTCAAGTAAAAAAAAATCCGTCACGCCTAAATTGAAATAAGTCCGTAAAAGGATTTTGATGCTGATTGATGGTCAGAATCACTGGTGTTTCTCCTGAACTTTCGTGTCTGAGGGATGGCGACCATGGCCCTCTACACCAATTTTTTTCGGGTTGTCTTTACCAGATCTCCCGAGTCTTGTATTGCTGTACTCCTTGGAGCCAGCTATTAATTTCAATTATATATCCCAGTTTCTGCCTTCCCCGGTCTTGCCCATTATTATATTACCATTATCTTCTCTTCACTAATTATATGACCAGATTGTTCTTGATAATATCCAGTATACGAGAGCCCAGAAAGAAACAAAACACACACTTATACGCGGCTCAGGTGCATTTTTAACAGGGCCTAAACTGGAGGTCTTCTCCTTCCAAAAGAAAATCAATAAACGCCGCAGTTAAGAGACAGCCGGGGTCACGTGACGCGGTAAACTGTTTCAACTATCCGGTTAATTGTTTACAGTTCCATCATTCTGAGAACCTCTTGGTCGTCTTATATTATGTAGTGTACAAATCGTTTATTTGTCGTTGTTGAAAGCTTAGATGCCTCCAGCCTGGCGCCCTGCATAGATATTAAGCTTAAAGAAAGTGACTTTCACCGGCATACATGACCTCTAGCTTACTGATGCCGACGTACAATTTCGTGAATGTGTGCTTCATGTTATCTACCTCGCCTCAATACTACCCTGAAGAACTCGCTAATGTCCGGGACCCTCGTGTTCATCACTGCCACCACCCAAAACGAGTCACGGGTGGGTCGAAGGAATCCAATTAGCAGCGCCATCGAGCCGAGCCGCCCGCAGCTGCCGGCGACGCGCCCATTGGCAGCCTCAACACAGACCTCACACATGAGCGGCTGCCACTGTCTCAAGATTCAAGAGAAAAATCGATGCACTGCAGTACATCAGGTTCTCTTGGACCCAAATGTTATACTTGCTGTTATTTTACTACTAGTTGTTATTAAGTAGCTGAGGAAATGAAGAAGTTATGATCAGCAGTTGATTCACCATCTGTGTTACTCTGATGTACTAACCACCATCTTCAGTATGTGGAATACACTTATTCACGAGTTAGTTTAAGACAGCCATAAATTATGTGGTGAATGTAAACCCTGAATGAAAGCCACCCGTACGTCTCCCTACCCGACCACCGACTGCCTCCACACTTCCTGAGCTTCACACCAAGGCGGTGGTCGTGGTTTGATCTGTGTTGATCAATATAACCTCCCTGGTACACCGCTGATCTCTACATGGTGTGTCGTGAGTCACTCATTTCCTTATCCATTATTATAAAGTCTCCTACCTTGATTTGATGGCAGGTTATGTGGTCCTCGTTGTGGATAAGGTGATGTGAAGAAGACAATGACGTTTGTTGTCTTTACTGAAACTTATTGACGTCTTAAATGTTGTTTGTTATAGCCGTTAAAGACGATTGTTTGATCCCTTGATGATGTTAACTAAAATCCTTTGACAATAGAATATCACATTAGTTGATGTTTCATTTAATAAAAAAAACAGTAAATGGATAGAAAATAATCTTCTTTTGTGGAATAATTTGCGCCAATATCCGTGGTCAAGTCCAGATAATTCGGACAGTTATGTTAAATAAAGTATCGATCCACATAAAAGAACTAAATATAATTTTAAAATTATTAATTATCTTATTTTAGTAAATTTACTCGAGTGTAATTTTTTTTTACTGGTTTTGCTATCCCTAACTACCTCTCATATGTTTGGTCAACTTGGCGAACGCGGACTGTGTGTGTGTGTGTGTGTGTGAGAGAGAGAGAGAGAGGGCGCGCTCAGAAAAATTACAACTTAAGGAAAATTTATACCAGAAAATTACTCCAAAACTGGTAGTGTGACGCCGCCTTTAATGAGTTACGTCGTCACCCCCTGCTGACCCGACCACCGCCCGACCGTCTGCGGGGCAACGCTTCCCCCTGTTACTAGTTCATAAAAGTCGCGCCCCGCCTCGCTGACACGGGAAAACACTCCCAGTTCTCTGTGGATGACAGCTTTGTTGAGAACCGCCTTTCATGGTTATACATCTCGATTAAAATAAACTTGCCTGTCCGTTCTCAATGTTACAACTTTACGCAAAATTTTCGGGAACTGATGGTTATGTACGGGGGGGGGGCAAACTTTTGAATGGCTTTAACACTTCATCATTTGTTGTATGGTTTTCTTATGAGAATAGTGCCCTCATGATAAGATTGTCATGAAACAAACGCCCACCTCCTACAAACGCCATATACATTTTTTTACAGGGATTAGCCCACCCAGGCACAGGTCACTGACCCACATCGGGGCCTGGGGGGCGAAGATGTAATAATAAAAATAATAATAATGATAATAATAATGATAATAATAAAAATAATAATAATGATAATAATAATGATAATAATAATAATAATAATAATAATAATAATAATAATAATAATAATAATAATAATAATAATGAATTATTATAATAATTCATAGTAAATGAAATTTATAATAAAATAAAAGCAAAATTGGAAATAAAATAATACTAATAATAATAATAATAATAATAAAAATAATAATAATAATAAAGAACCATAAAGAAATACAAAAATTAAAAAAATAAGATCTAAAGTGAGAAACAATATATTGTATGTATGTTGTGCTGTCAATAGTAAGAGAAACAATTGAGACCCTGCAATTGTGTGTAAATGAGGCAGAAAGTCAGATCAGCAACCTGGGACTTGGTCACAATATTCGTGATACCATATGGCAGCAGAGTCTACCATTAGACAACACATTATGCTTCCAATATCTTCCCAGGCGGTAGTACCTCCCTGTTTGGTAGCTGCCTACTACCTACTCTGTAGTAGGTAGAACATAAGAATGGAGGAAAGTGCATTGGGCCTATTGGCCCATACTGGGCAGTCCCGTTTACACCCAACCCCTATCGCTCATATATCCATCCAACCTATGTTTGAAGTTCTCCAGCGTAACTTGTTCCACTCATCCACTACTCTATTTCCAAAGCAATGTTGATCTATTTCGCGCCTAAATCTAAATTTGTCTAATTTAAAACCATTGCTACGAGTTCGCTCCTGGTTGGATTGTTTGAGTATCTTTGTTATATCACCTTTGTTTAGCCCTGACTTCCATTTATACACCTCGATCATATCGCCCCTCACTCTACGTCTCTCGAGGGAGTGCAAATTAAGATGCTTTAACCTGTCTCTGTACTCTAGGTTCCTAATGCCCAGGATTAGTCTTGTCATTCTCCTCTGATTTCTGTAGTACGGTGACCAGAACTGAACTGCGTAACCCAAGTGGGTTCTCACAAGCGAAAGATATAATTTTAGGGTGACCTCGTTAGTCTTGTAACTAACACTCCTTTGTGTGAACCCAAGTACTTTGCCTTGTTTCGAGCAAATACACATTGTTGACTTGGTTTAAGATTCCTACTTATTATTACTCCTAAATCTTTCTCACAGTTGGATTTCTCTATAACAACGTTGTTCATCTGATATATGGTTTCCCTGTTTACATCTCCTCGACTACGTACTTTACATTTGTGCACATTAATTTTCATCTGCCATCTTACAGACCTCATCTGCCATTTTTCAGACCGGTAAAAGATCTTTGTGGTATTGGAATCTCCTGAGCGCGTATATTATAACTGTGAACAGACGCAAAGTTTTCCACCAATATCACCATCTGCGACCAATAATCAGATATCGTCCTCAGCTGCCGCCACCACTCGCCTCCTGAGACTTCCCTCAACCTTGCCCCTAACTTCCTATAATAGATTCACTCTTTCTTTCCTAAAATGTTTCTCCTTTTCCTACACATTTCTTACGCCTTTCCCATCCTGTTTTGGTGTCTTAACTATTTCTTCCCCTTCCATCTTCCTCATCCTCGTCTTCCTACTCCACCACCACCACCTCGTCTTCCCACTCCACCACCCTCACCTCGTCTTCCCACTCCACCACCCTCACCTCGTCTTCCCACTCCACCACTCTCACCTCGTCTTCCCACTCCACCACCCTCACCTCGTCTTCCCCTCCCACCACCCCTCCCACCTCGTCTTCCCCTCCCCACCCTCACCTCATCTTCCCCTCCACCTTTCCTCCTACCTCGTCTTCCCCTCCACTAACACCCTTACCTCATCTTCCCCTCCACCACCCCTTACCTCGTCTTCACACTCCCACCCTCTCCCACCTCGTCTTCCTCCTAACTTACTCCCACCTCGTCTTCCCCTCACTAACATCCTCACCTCCTTCCCCACTCCACCACCCTCCTTCGTCTTCCTCCACCACTCACCTCGTCTTCCCACTCCAATAACACTCCCTCGTCTTCCCCTCCCTAACACCCTCACCTCGTCTTCCCACTCCACCACTCTCACCTCGTCTTCCCTCCACTAACACCCCCACCTCGTCCTTTCCTCCACCACCCCTCCTCGTCTTCCCTCCTCTTACCCCCCATCTCGTCTTCCCACTCCCTAACACCCCCTCTGCCTCGTCTTCCCACTCCACCGCTCCCCACCTCGTCTTCCCTCCCCCTAGCACTCCCACCTCGTCTTCCCACTCCACTAACACTCCCACCTCGTCTTCCCACTCCACTAACACCCTCACCTCGTCTTCCCACTCCACCTCATAATAGTCTCTGCTCTCATCCTTATCGCAATCCTTCGAGTCTTTTCAGCTTATCCTTCAGTGTCTATAATTCGCCACCGTCTCCTAATACTCTCTCGTAAAGTCCCTCGGCTGAGCCTTCAAATACCACCCTGCTCCTCCCCCCTCCCCCTTCTCCTACCCATTCCCCTTCCCTTCTCCTACCCATTCCCCTCTCCTCCCAATTCCCTTCTCCCCATTCCCCTCTCCTCCCCATTCCCCTCTTCTACCCATTCCCCTCTCCTCCCCATTCCCCTCTTCTCCCCTTTCCCCTCCTCCCTCTTCCCTCTCCTCCCCATTCCCTTCTCCCCATTCCCCTCTCCTCTCCATTCCCCTCTCCTCCCCATTCCCCTCCTCCTCCCATTCCCTTCTCCCCATTCCCTCTCCTCCCCATTCCCCTCTTCTCCCCATTCCCTTCTCCCCATTCCCCTCTCCTCCCCATTCCCCTTCTTCTCCCCATTCCCCTCTCCTCCCCATTTCCCTCTTCTCCCCTTTCCCCTCTCCTCTCTCCCTCTCCCCCTTCTCCTCCTCCTCGAACTTTGGAGTAATTCAGCAAGGTCAAAATACACAGATACACAGACAGACAGATCGAGGTAAAGGAAAATGAGATCCCTTCTGCCCTTCTTCTTCTTCTTCTTCTTCTTCTTCTTCTTCTTCTTCTTCTTCTTCTTCTTCTTCTTCTTCTTCTTCTTCTTCTTCTTCTTCTTCTTCTTCTTCTTCTTCTTCTTCTTCTTCTTCTTCTTCTTCTTCTTCTTCTTCTTCTTCTTCTTCTTCTTCTTCTTCTTCTTCTTCTTCTTCTTCTTCTTCTTCTTCTTCTTCTTCTTCTTCTTCTTCTTCTTCTTCTTCTTCTTCTTCTTCTTCCTTCTTCTTCTTCTTCTTCTTCTTCTTCTTCTTCTTCTTCTTCTTCTTCTTCTTCTTCTTCTTCTTCTTCTTCTTTTCTTCTTCTTCTTCTTCTTCTTCTTCTTCTTCTTTCTTCTTCTTCTTCTTCCTTCTTCTCTTCTTCTTCTTCTTCTTCTTCTTTTCTTCCTTTCTTCTTCTTCTTCTTCTTCTTCTTCTTCTTCTTCTTCTTCTTCTTCTTCTTCTTCTTCTTCTTCTTCTTCTTCTTCTTCTTCTTCTTCTTCTTCTTCTTCTTCTTCTTCTTCTTCTTCTTCTTCTTCTTCTTCTTCTTCTTCTTCTTCTTCTTCTTCTTCTTCTTCTTCTTCTTCTTCTTCTTCTTCTTCTTCTTCTTCTTCTTCTTCTTCTTCTTCTTCTTCTTCTTCTTCTTCTTCCTTTCTTCTTCTTCTTCTTCTTCTTCTTCTTCTTCTTCTTCTTCTTCTTCTTCTTCTTCTTCTTCTTCTTCTTCTTCTTCTTCTTCTTCTTCTTCTTCTTCTTTAACTTCTTCTTCTTCTTCTTCTTCTTCTTCTTCTTCTTCTTCTTCTGTGTCTTCTTCTTCTTCTTCTTCTTCTTCTTTATTCTTCCTTTATTTCTTCTTCTTCTTCTTCTTCTTCTTCTTCTTCTTCTTCTTCTTCTTCTTCTTCTTCTTCTTCTTCTTCTTCTTCTTCTTCTTCTTCTTCTTCTTCTTCTTCTTCTTCTTCTTCTTGGGTGTAGAAATTCTCTTTGTATAGAAACAGAGAGAGAAAGAGATATTTCTACAATGTTTGGTGGGGAGACATACAAACAACTCTCACCTCCTCCTACTCCTGTTCCTTCTACTCCTGTTCCTCCTACTCCTGTTCCTCCTACTCCTGTTCCTCCTACTCCTGTTCCTCCTACTCCTGTTCCTCCTGCCTGTTTCCTCCTACTCCTGTTCCTCCTACACCTTTCCTCCTGCTCCTGTTCCTCCTCCTATGTTCCTCCTACTCCTGTTCTTCACACCTGTTCCTCCTTTCTCCTATTCACTCCCTGCTCCTGTTCCTCCTACTCCTGTTCCTCCTACACCTGTTCCTCCTACTCCTGTTCCTCCTACTCCTGTTCCTCCTACTCCTGTTCCTCCTACTCCTCCTCCATACCACCCATATCTTAACAAAATATCTACATCAACATTTTCCCCTCAAGTACACTAATATAGATGTACCCGCAAGTATATATATCACAATTTTCAACTCGTCTTTATTATCACATGTACCCGAGGCAGTCGACCGGGCCTGAGTTTATATCGTCATTTATCGTGAGTTGTAAAAAGCACTCCCCCGGGACGACCTTCTTATTTATTTATTTTATTTATATTTATTAATTTTTTTTTGTATTTGTTATATAGGATTGTTTTTACGTGGAAAGCAACTTGAGTAGTCAGATTTATGAAAAAAGACAGAATATTATGTAAGTTTGTGTTTTAATGTGTGTTTTGTACGCATTCTTAAAATTTAACAGAAGAGAAAGCTTATTTTTTTTACGTTTATTCATTGTTAATTAAATAAGACAAAGACTAGACGAGGAGGTTTACTACTGCCAACAAGATTATGAATTATGTAAAAGTCGACAAAAGCTACCGACCACAGTCAACATAAGGTTGCTGAGGGCGGTGGTAGGTGGTTGTCAGGGTGGTGAGGCAGGCGGCGTGTCCTGGGTCGCCAACACGGGTCTCCACTCTCTCTCTCTCTATGTGGCATCGTCAGACAGCAGGGAGAGGCCATCGTGTCTCCTCTTAAGAGTGGTCAGCTAAGTAGTCCAGGTTAGGTTAGGTTAGATAAGGTAGGGTTAGATTAGGTGTAATATACAGGGATTAATATTCTTTACCTGCAAGATAAACTCCCTTCACCTCCTAACCATGCCCCTCACCTCCTAACCAGCCCCCTCACTTCCTAACCCTCTCCCTCACCTCTTAACCGTCCCCTCATCCCCTAACCATCTCCCAGACCTAACCCCTCTCACTTCCTAACTCTCTCCCTCACCTCCTAACCACCCCCTCACCTCCTAACCATCCCCCTCCTCACCCCATAACCATCCCCCCCTCACCCCCAACAGCCCCTCTTTATTCATCCTCCTCCTCCTAACCACCCCTCACCTCTAACCCTTGCCCTCACCTCCCTAACACATCCCCTCACCTCCCTAACCATTCCCCTCACCTCCTAACCCTTCCCTCCTCACCTCCTAACCATCCCCCTCCCTCACCTCCTAACATACCTCCTCACCTCCCTAACCTGTGCCCCTCACCTCCTAACCACCCCCCCTCCCCCCTCCTGGCCTTCATTATATTACCTGTGTCAGCAGTAAGTCCTGTCTTCAACCTTTTGTCCACCTGTGGGGTTGAAGTATGAGGCACTCCATCTAACGAACTATATGGCGATGAATGTCACGTTGCATCTGGTCTGCTAGATATGAAGCCTCCATCTAACAGGCTATATAGCGATGAATGTCGTTATATCGAGGGTCTGTTAGATATGAAGCCTCCATCTAACGAACTATATAGCGATGAATGTCCGTTATATCGAGGGTCTGGTAGATATGAAACCTTCATCTAACGAACTATATAGCGATGAATGTCCGTTATATCGAAGGTCTGGTAGATTTGAAACCTCCATCTAACGAACTATATAGCGATGATTGTCCGATATATAAATGGTTTGGTAAATGTGAAACCTCCCTCTAACGGACTATATGGAGAAAGAGAGAAATCCGTTATATACAGATTCCACTATTATTAATGGACAGATAAATTAAGACAGATAAAGGAAGTTAATGTTGTCACTATGAGTTGAGATTTTCAAACAGTTATTCCCTCACCATATTATTTTTAGTTCATTTTGTTTATATTCCATTTAAATCATTCTACTAGTATTGGTGTATGCAGTGTTGTATAATTCATGTATACCTGACCTGTGTTCTGGCCCTTTGACCTTTCCGTTGTGTATGTCCAATTTCTAACTCTCACATGTACTCTATATGCCATGTTTGTATTGAAATTGCCATATATACCAATATTACTCTTCATTACACACCAAAAATATACACCAACGTCACATACACAAACACAACACAGAAACAAAAACTATATTTAATACACACCCTTAATACACACCCTTAATACACACCCTTAATACACACCCTTAATACACATCCTGAATACACATCCTTAATACACACCCTTAATACACACCCTTAATACACACCCTAAGCAGTTATTGGATCCCCTTACCTTCTGTTGTCCTGGTAGTGAGCCCTAAACTCTCTCTCTCTCTCTCTCTCTCTCTCTCTCTCTCTCTCTCTCTCTCTCTCTCTCTCTCTCTCTCTCTCTCTCTCTCTCTCTCTCTCACTGGTACTTCTCTGTTCGCTTTGTCTGTTCTCTTTATTGTAGTAGGATTCTGTTGTTAATAATCACAAGGACTATTGATTCACATGAAGATTGGTCACCCTCCTTAACAGTACCTGAGGTGATTAGTTTTAGGTTGGCTTGTTTGGGTTAGGTTAAGTTAAGGGTAGTTAATCCTAAGGTAAAATAAGCTGGGGTAATCATCTTAATTTGGAAGTTTATGCTACGAAACCAGTTATTATTTCAGTCTTCCTGTGACCAAATTCGTGTTTTGTATTCTCCATTTTCTTATTTTGTCACAATATTTACCGTCAGTTTTTTATATCCAGTTGATGGGCCGCTGTCTCCTGCACGACCTTCAGTACCACCATCACTCTTTACTGCCGCTCTTCTTAACGTGTTGTAGTGTGCCTTGCTCAATATGTCTTCACAGCCTCACCCTCTGTATGGCACCACAGCCTCGCCCTCAGTATGGCACCACAGCCTCACCCTCTGTATGGCACCACAGCCTCGCCCTCAGTATGGCACCACAGCCTCGCCCTCAGTATGGCACCTGGCCTCACCCTCAGTGTATGGCACCCACAGCCTCGCCCTCAGTATAGCACCACAGCCTCGCCCTCCAGTATGGCACCACAGCCTCGCCCTCAGTGGCACCACAGCCTCGCCCTCAGTATGGCACCACAGCCTCGGCCTCAGCATGGCACCACAACCTCTCACCCTCTGTGTGGCACCACAGCCTCACCCTCAGTGGCACCACAGCACTCGCCACTCAGTATGGCACCACAGCCTCACCCTCCTGTATAGCACCACAGCCTCGCCCTCAGTATGGCACCACAGCCTCGCCCTCGGTATGGCACCACAGCCTCGCCCTCAGTATGGCACCACAGCCTCGCCCTCAGTATGGCACCACAGCCTCGCCCTCAGTATGGCACCACAGCATCAGTGTGAGTGACAGCATGGCGTGTCTTTGCTCCCGCCCACACCCTTTATCGACTGTGTAGTGTGGTGTGTTTGTGATGTTATCTGCCCCCGCCTGTTGCCTGCCACACTACGCTCCCTGATAGATGTAACACGGTGCTCCCTTACCTGTCTATCTTAAAAGTTCTAATTGAAGAAATATTATTAAATTTTTTTAAAGTTAATTTCCTACGTCAACATTATTTATGGGTTTATTGAGTTATGTTTTGGTTGGTCGTCAGGCTGTTGTTTCACTAGAGGGAAATACACATTTTATATTGCCAAGTATAATTGCTACAGGTGAGAGTCATGTGGGCGGGAAAGATTAAAAACATACATCAGATAAATTACTTTGATGTATTTTTTTCTTGTATATTGAAACGTAACTGAACCTAACAAAAAAAATATATAGATTTGTGTAATAATGAATAATTTGATTGGTTTTATATTTCATGTCACAACAGAAGAGAATCGACAATGCAGAAGTGTTACGCAGCGCTCACCTGAAAAACAAAATGATTTAGTTGCAGCAAAACGTTCGCCATCCGTGCAACAGCAGTTCCGACGACTAGGAACGTTTTAACATAGAGGCGCCCGTCAGTCGACACACGTGTTATATTCCTTGCCTTATGATGACGTTTGGTTTGATAACTTTATGATGCTAGCCCTCTTGTGTACGATGCTAGCCTCCTTGAAATACGATGGTAGCCTTCTTGAATACGATGGTAGCCTCCTTGAATACGATGATAGCCTCCTTGAATACGATGGTAGCTTCCTTGAATACTATGGTAGCCTCCTTGAATACGATGGTAGCTTCCTTGAATACTATGATAGCCTCCTTGAATACGATGGTAGCTTCCTTGAATACTATGGTAGCCTCCTTGAATACGAAGCTTGCCTCCTTGAATACTATGGTAGCCTTCTTGAATACGATGCTAGCCTCCTTGAGTACTATGGTAGCCTTCTTGAATACGATGGTAGCCTCCTTGAAATACGATGGTAGCCTTCTTGAATACGATGGTAGCCTTCTTGAATACGATGGTAGCCTTCTTGAATACGATGGTAGCCTTCTTGAATACGATGGTAGCCTCCTTGAATGCGATGGTAGCCTCGCTTGAAAACGATGGTAGCCTTCTTGAATACGATGGTAGCTCGCCGAATACGATGGTAGCCTCCTTGAATGCGATGGTAGCCTCCTTGAATGCGATGGTAGCCTCCTTGAATACGATGCTAGTCTCCTTGAATGCGATGGTATCCTCCTTGAATACGATGGTAGCCTTCTTGAATACAAAGCTAGCCTCCTTGAAAACGATGGTAGCCTCCTTGAAAACGATGGTAGCCTCCTTGAATGCGATGGTAGCCTCCTTGAAAACGATGGTAGCCTCCTTGAATACGATGGTATCCTCCTATGTCGATGGTAGCCTTCTTGAATACAAAGCTAGCCTCCTTGAAAACGATGGTAGCCTCCTTGAATGCGATGGTAGCCTCCTTGAAAACGATGGTAGCCTCCTTGAATACGATGGTAGCCTCCTTGAATACGATGGTAGCCTTCTTGAATACAAAGCCTTCCTTGAATACGATGGTAGCCTCCTTGAATGCGATGGTAGCCTCCTTGAAAACGATGGTAGCCTTCTTGGAATACGATGGTAGCCTCCTTGAATACGATGGTAGCCTCCTTGAATGCGATGGTAGCCTCCTTGAATGCGATGGTAGCCTCCTTGAATACGATGCTAGTCTCCTTGAATGCGATGGTATCCTCCTTGAATACGATGGTAGCCTTCTTGAATACAAAGCTAGCCTCCTTGAAAACGATGATAGCCTCCTTGCGAAACGATGGTAGCCTCCTTGAATGCGATGGTAGCCTCCTTGAATACGATGGTAGCCTCTTTGAATACGATGATAGCCTCCTTGAATACGATGGTAGCCTCCTTGAAATACGATGGTAGCCTTCTTGAATACGATGGTAGCCTCCTTGAATACGATGGTATCCTCCTTGAATACGATGGTAGCCTCCTTGAAATACGATGGTAGCCTCCTGAATACGATGGTAGCCTCTTTGAATACGATGATAGCCTCCTTGAATACGATGGTAGCCTCCTTGAAATACGATGGTAGCCTCCTTGAAATACGATGGTAGCCTCCTTGAAATACGATGGTAGCCTTCTTGAATACGATGGTAGCCTCCTTGAAATACGATGGTAGCCTTCTTGGAATACGATGGTAGCCTCTTGAATACGATGGTAGCCTCTTTGAATACGATGATGCCTCATGAATACGATGGTAGCCTCCTTGAAATACGATG
Source organism: Homarus americanus (assembly GCF_018991925.1). Classification (NCBI taxonomy): domain Eukaryota; kingdom Metazoa; phylum Arthropoda; class Malacostraca; order Decapoda; family Nephropidae; genus Homarus; species Homarus americanus. The sequence goes on along the minus strand of NW_024713481.1, from coordinate 34,881 downwards.
GTAGCCTTCTTGAATACGATGGTAGCCTCCTTGAATACGATGGTATCCTCCTTGGAATACGATGGTAGCCTCCTTGAAATACGATGGTAGCCTCCTTGAATACGATGGTAGCCTCCTTGAATACGATGGTAGCCTCCTTGAAATACGATGGTAGCCTTTTTGAATACGATGGTAGCCTCCTTGAATACGATGGTAGCCTCTTTGAATACGATGGTAGCCTCCTTGAGTACGATGGTAACATTGACTACGATTCTAGCTTCCTTGAGTACTATGCCAGTCTCCTTGAGTCTATATGATGGTAGGAATGTGCATGAGATCAGAAAGCCAAGAAATATACTCTAATAGCTGGTGTACCCGGCGTTGCTCAAGCTTGTTTTTGACTTAGTAAAATTAACCTGGTGAGTGCAGCCTCTACCACCTGGATTATGGGGAGCAGCTCTTAACTTATATCCGTTCTGGGCCAAAATTAAGTTCATATGCAAACAAACAAAAATACATAAATAAATAAATAAACAAAATTTCAGGCCTTTGTCTTAAAATACGTGGCCATGCATGGTAAAAAAATGGGTGTTATGGGGTGAGGCGACCACTGTGCCCCCCTTCATGACAGTTCTAGGGTGCATGTGCTAAATGATATAAATAAAACACTGTGACTTGTTGAATTGTGAGCCTCTTAACGACGCCATTATGAAGTTATATAAAATCTTGTTCCTAAACAACGACCAATCATAATAAAAAATTGCAATAAAACCTCTCTAACTATTTTGGTCTCCCCTCGTGAGCTGTCACCATAAGTTCATTTGTATTCTGGACCAGCGGAAACCATCGTTGAGTGGTGGAAAACTTGTGCATTTATGACATCTAAGTGTGAGGAAAAAACTCTTTTGTTCGTTTCCTGCGAATTAACGTCGTTTTCCTCGTCCTTAAACGTAAGGAAGATTAACAGTTGTTCCGTTTATTCCTTTTAGACCAGGGTTTCTCAGCAGGAAATTCCCCCAGGAATTCAGGTTTCAAGGGGAATGTATATGTACTAATGTGGAAAAATAAAGTTTTTCAGTATTATATGCATATTATTTGGAATGCACTGAGGCAGACAATCTTGGAAAGGAGGAGAATGACATTCTGACATATGGTGAAAGGGTGCATGGGGCAAACAGGTTGAGAACCACTGCCCAGACGGACAACTAGGCGCAAGACTCGCTTCACTTAACGCCGGTGTGAGGGACAGTGGGACGACCCTAGTAATCTGTCGACGTGAAGCTTAACAGGGTGATTGATTTGGGTGATTTGAGTCCCAGTGAGGTGACGGAGAGATGCCGTTTGTCTTTACTTGCTATTAAGAGTTGGGTTGTATATATTAGGGAATAAAGGTCATATGATCTTTGTTTTTTGCAGTCGTTCATCTGCTAAATCATTTGTGAAAAGATGACATGAATCTAACCTAACCTAACTAACCTAACCTAACCTAGTCTGGTTTTTACCTATACTAATTTAACCTAGCTTAACTACAACCTAACCTAATACCTCATCTATTTGAATTCAACCTAACCTAACCTATTTGGACTTAACATAACCCATCTTAACCTAACCTAACCTCTCTAAGCTAACCTCTTTAACCTAACCAAACCATACCAAGTATGTGTGTGTGTGTCTGCGTCCATGTGCGTGTGTGCGTCCATGTGGCGGTGCGTCCGTGTGTGTGTGTGTCTGCGTCCGTGTGTGTGTGTCTGCGTCCGTGTGTGTGTGTGTCTGCGTCCGTGTAAGTGTCCGTGTGTAAATGTGTCCGTGTAAATTATAGTCCTCGCGCATGCATGTAAAACTTTTCCATGCATACCAACCAAACCACCTACTGATCTCCACGTGCCTCTCTATTAACACCTGAAAAATTCTACATTCTTAGACTGAAACGAGATGCGTTTTTCAAAAATGATTTTACCACAATCAAAATAACAATTGAAATAAAAATAAACCCGCAACCACTCGACTTCCATCCGCGAGATAAACTACAGTAGGTCCTAAACACTGTTCGCTTGATGGTGCTGGGTCCTATAGTAATATTTCAATTATTCTTCCTGATACGATAATTTTTCATGACGTAGAATTTGTGTAGTGCAGTATTATGAGTTTTTTATTATTGTATTGATGGACGTTCATATACAAGCTTGTGAAGTTGGTTAAATTATTCTCTTTGGAGGAAGGTTCACTGACGGATGAATGATTACGAGTTTCACAAAATTTTGTCTATCATTTTTAATTCCTGTGTCTCTAAATGTTGTAGTTTTGAATTGATTGTAATATTTTTTATTTATTTATTAGTAATTCTGTTCGTCAACTTTAATAATGTGTGTTCCTATAATAAATGCCCTCTAATTGTTAATTTTTTCTTGCGCGTCGTAATAATTTCTGCTAATTAAGGTAATTGTTGAATTTATTTGTCTGTTTTTCAATTGTTAAAATTTTTGGTCTATAAATTGTAATAAACTGTAAACAATGAACAAAAGCATTACTGTAGATGCTGCACTGTAAACAAAAACAACATTACCGTAGATGCTGTACTGTAATGAACAAAGTATTACCAGATGCTGTACTGTAAACAAAAACAACATTACCAGAAGATGCCGTGCCTTTATAATTTCTATATGTAAAATTAATGGAGAACTTGATACAAGTAAACTCAATAATAATACAGCCAACACATTTACAGTAGAAGCTAGGGACGATGGTCACGCGGTCGTTTTTAAGTCTTCCGCGCGTTTTGATCTACAATTCTACCCATACCTGCAGGGGATCAGCGTCAACGGGTGTAATTACCCTGTACTGCCTTATATGGTGCAATAAGTTGTGCGGTTGGATTAATGCTTGTCTTGTCATGTTTGGGATTTATATTGGCACTATTGACACTGTAAGTACTGTATGATTATGGGGTTTTATGTGAATAATTTTATTGCTAACCTAACCTAACCTAACCAACCTAACCATACCATCACTTTCAAAGAACAATAGTAACTTTCAATCTCACTGTTTAAGGAGGAATCCAGGTTTGTAGGTGTGAGTAACAAAAATACTGTTTCATGTTTTCCTAAGTGCAAGTGTGTGTGTGATGGAGGTTGCTTATGTTCCCGTCAGGTCAGGCCAGGTCAGGTCAGATGAGGTTGTGTCAGTTGTGGTAATATTTGGTTTATAATAGATTTCTCTCTCGCATTACATACGAAAAAAAAATTAAGTTAGATACACACATTATAAATGTTCACAAATATACGGAAAAAATTTATGGGAACAATTATAAATTTCTCCCAATATATCGATGAAAAATACAAGCATACACATATAACCATACAATATAAATAAGCTAAATTATAATGGAAAAATATGATAAAATAGACACACACACACACACACACACACACACACACACACACACACACGCTACAAATTTATCAGCTAAATTGAAAGTTAATAATCATGAAAGGTTACATACCAATAAAAACAGTAAATCATAAAGGCAGTCTTTTTGAAATCTGTAAAAAAATCAACTATCAGAACTCAAAGCACAGCAGAAAAGGGAATGATTAATTTTTACACCATTTGACCTTGAGGAATATAATACCTTTCTGGTAAATTTGACCGAATATTTACTGCTGATTCTCGGCCGGCTATGTTTGATGTTGAGTTGTAGTTGGTCTTTTTTTTTTTTTTTTTTTTACACACACCTGTTTGCGGTATAATTTTGGTTTGTTGTTTACAGTACATCATTTACGGTATTGTTTTTGTTTGTTGTTTACGGTACAATATCTACGGCAATATTTGTTATTGTTTACAGTATGCATCAACATCTTTCTGAGAGTAAACAGCGTGGTAGAGAACAACTCCACAACATTACCTGTTCTGTCCTGACGATTAAGGCTAATCTGATATAAAACACTTAATCTTTAGACCTTCCTACCTTGACTATCGGGAGGTCATCTGGCACTGACCACAAAGACCTCAAGCATTGGTTATGAGTATTTCTTTCGGTTATGGAGTCTTTTCTTTTTTGGTTATACGATAGAGTCTTTTGTGGGTTTGACGCTATCTTTGGTCTTCCCAAGAGCTTGTAATTGATTATCTGGTTGAAGGTGTAAATTAAGGCGAGGAAGGTGGAGTATATGTATCTTGAGGTGCTTTGTTTTTTGAGGTCATTGGTGCACACGGGCAGCTGGTTTTTGAGGGTCAGCTGGTGTACACGGGCAGCTGGTGTACACGGGCAGCTGGCTTTTGAGGGTCAGCTGCGTACACGGGCAGCTGGTTTTGAGGTCAGTTGTGCACGCAGCTGGTTTTTTGAGGTCAGCCAGTGTATACGGGCAGATGGTTTGAGGGTCAGCTGGTGTACACGGGCAGCTGGTTTTTTGAGGGTCAGCTAGTGTATACGGGCAGCTGGTTTGAGGGTCAGTTGGTGTACACGGGCAGCTGGTTTTTGAGGGTCAGTTGGTGTACACGGGCAGCTGGTTTTTGAGGGTCAGTTAGTGCATACGGGCAGCTGGTTTTTTGAGTCCCAGCTGGCATTCGGGCAGCTGGGTTTTTGAGTCCCAGCTGGTGTACACGGCCACCTGGAGAGGGGGAAACTACATGGTTAAAGAGATAGTCTCTGGTAGCCTGAACATACCCCTGAAGTGACGTCTCTCGTGTCAACACTCAAACAGAAAATAAGTGTTTGTCTCTTATAATGAAAACGTAACCTGGTTCACCTGAAGATTAAACACCTTAACTCCTCTTTGACGGTTTAAGAAGAAGTTAGGTTAGTTAGGTTAGGCTAGGGTTAGGTTAGGTTAGGCTATTAGGGTTAGGATTTGCCAGGTTGTGTTAGATAAAGGAAAGGGGGATAGTGTTGTCAGCTAGAGAGGGATAATGGTATTTCGTCGGGGCCGGGGTGGGGATGAGTCTGATAGTGATGGTGTCAGCCGGTGGGTGGGGAGGGGTATGGTATTTCAGTATTCTGTCTTCACGAGGTATGTTGTGTTTAAATCCCACTGGAGAAATTGTTGTTGATTATGCAAGATGGATCTTTGACTTGATCTTGGTTAGTTAGGTTAGTGTTTGGGTTATATTCAGCACTCTGTCTGTGTTTTAAATCCCACTGAAGATGGAACCTGAGAGAGAGAGAGAGACACCTTTACTCAATGTCTAAGAACACTCGTCAGAAAAAAGAGCTGCTAGTGTTCAAAGTTCATGAACAAAGACGATGATGTGACGTATGAGTACCATGTGATAATTTGAACTAACAGGACATATGTGCATCTACATGTCGCTCTGTTTGTTAATAAAGCGTGAGGAGAAAGACTAAACGGATATTGCCACAGCGACTTCCACACCAAACACGACTTGGCCTTGATCTCATGAAAGGAAAAAACACTATGGATTGCCCCCACTAGTTTACATCACCCAAACCCAACCCAACCTAACTCAACCCAACTCCAACCTAACTCCAACCTAACCTAACCTAACCCAACCCAACCCAACCCAACCTAACCTAACCCAACCTAACCTAACCTAACCCAACCTAACCTAACCCAACCTTGGCTCTCATATTGCCTTTAAGTTTCTTGTGTCTATTTGCCATTATTATTATTTTTTCTCTGCTTTCTTCTGTGTTTGTCTGTGATATTTATTGTTTGCTTCTCTTTATCACACATTTCTGACTGCTTATCTCACATCATTATTCATTTTCTCAAACATATATTTCTCCATATGCTTCAGTTACCTTATTTGTCTGTTTACTTTCGCTCTCCTTTTTCCATTTTACATTTTCATTCTTTTATATTTCTCTATAACTTCTCAATTTTTTTATTAACAGCTGCTTTTGTTGCATCATTCTAACAATACTATCCTACCCTACCCTTCTCTCTCTCCTCCTCCTGGCTGACAACACTACCTTAGCATACCTTAACCCTCTCCTGGCTGACAACACCATTAGCATACCCTTAACCCTCTCTCCTGGCTGACAACACCACCTAGCATACCCTTAACCCTCTCTCCTGGCTGACAACACTACCTTAGCATACCCTTAACCCCTCTTCCTGGCTGACAACACCACCTTAGCATACCCTTAACCTCTCCCCTGGCTGACAACACCACCTTAGCATGTCCTTAACCCTCTCTCCTGGCTGACAACACTACCTTAGCATACCCTTAACCCTCTCCCCTGGCTGACAACACCACCTTAGCATACCCTTAACCTCTCCCTGGCTGACAACACCTTAGCATACCCTTAACCTCTCCTGGCTGACAACACCAACCTTAGCATACCCTTAACCCTCCCCCCTGGCTGACAACACCACCTTAGCATACCCTTAACCCTCCCCTGGCTGACAACACCACCTTAGCATACCCTTAACCCTCTCCCTGGCTGACAACACCACCTTAGCATACTCCCTTAACCTCTCCTGGCTGACAACACCACCTTAGCATACCTTAACTCTCTCCTGGCTGACAACACCACCTTAGCATTTAACCCTCTCCTGGCTGACAACACCACCCAGCATACTTAACCCTCTCCCTGTTGACAACACCACTAGCATACCTTAACCCCTCTCTCTGGCTGTACCCACCTTAGCATACCTTAACGCTCTCTCCTGTGACAACACCACCTTAGCATACCCTTAACCCACTCTCCTGGCTGACAACCACCACTTAGCATACCTTAACCCTCTCTCTGGCTGACAACACCACCTTAGCATACCCTTAACCCTCTCTCCTGGCTGACAACACCACCTTAGCATACCTTAACCTCTCTCCTGGCTGACAACACCACCTGCATACCCTTAACCCCTCTCCTGGCTGACCACCACCTTAGCATACCCTTAACCCTCTCCTCTGCTGACAACACCACCTTAGCATACCCTTAACCCTCTCTCCTGGCTGACAACACCACCTTAGCATACCTTAACCCTCTCCCTGGCTGACAACACTACCTTAGCATGCCCTTAACCCTCTCCTGGCTGACAACACTACCTTAACCCACAACACCACCTTAGCATACCCTTAACCCTCCTGTGACAACACCACCTTATACCCTTAACCCTCTCTCTGGCTGACACCACCTTAGCATACCCTTAACCCTCTCCTGGCTGACAACACCACCTTAGCATACCCTTAACCCTCTCTCTGTTGCTTACCACCTTAGCATACCCTTAACCCTCTCTCTGGCTGACAACACCACCTTAGCATACCCTTAACCCTCTCCTCCTGGCTGACAACACCACCTTAGCATACCCTTAACCCCTCTCTCGGCTGACACACCACCTTAGCTGCCAACCCCTCTCTCCTGGCTGACAACACCACCTTAGCATACCCTTAACCCTCTCTCCTGGCTGACAACACCACCTTAGCATACCCTTAACCCTCTCTCCTGGCTGACAACACCACCTTAGCATACCCTTAACCCTCTCTCCTGGCTGACAACACCACCTTAGCACCCTTAACCCTCTCTGGCTGACAACACCACCTTAGCATACCCTTAACCCTCTCTCCTGGCTGACAACCTCCTTAGCATACCCTTAACCCCTCTCCCCTGGCTGACAACACTACCCTTAGCATACCCATAACCCTCTCTAGCTGACAACACTACCTTAGCATACCCTTAACCCCTCTCTCCTGGCTGACAACACTTTAGCATACCCTTAACCCTCTCTCCTGGCTGACAACACTACCTTAGCATACCCTTAACCCTCTCCCCTGGCTGACAACACCACCTTAGCATACCCTTAACCCTCTCTCCTGGACAACACTACTGTAGCATACCCTTAACCTCTCCCTGGCTGACAACACCACCTTAGCATACCCTTAACCCTCTCTCTTTGACAACACTACCTTAGCATACCCTTAACCCTCTCTCTCTGGCTGACAACACCACCTTAGCATACCCTTAACCCTCTCTTTTGACAACCACCAGCATACCCAACCCCCCCTGGCTGACAACACTACCTTAGCATACCCTTAACCTCTCCTGGCTGACAACACACCTTATACCCTTAACCTCTCTCTGGCTGACAACACTACCTTAGCATACCCTAACCCTCTCTCCTGGCTGACAACACCACCTTAGCATACCCTTAACCCCTCTCTCCTGGCTGACAACACCACCTTAGCATACCCTTAACCCTCTCTCCTGGCTGACAACACTACCTTAGCATACCCCTTAACCCCTCTCTCCTGGCTGACAACACTACCTTAGCATACCCTTAACCCTCTCTGCTGAACACTCAATATCCTCCTGGCTGACAACACTACCTTAGCATACCCAACCCTCTCTCCTGGCTGACAACACCACCTTAGCATACCCTTAACCTCCTCTTCTGGCTGACAACACCACCTTAGCATACCCTTAACCTCTCTCCTGGCTGACAACACTACCTTAGCATACCCTTAACCCTCTCCTGGCTGACAACACTAGCCTAGCACCCATAACCCTCTTCCCTGGCTGACAAAACCACCTTAGCATACCCTTAACCTTCTCTCCTCGCTGACAACACCACCTTAGCATATCCCTTAACCCCTCTCCTGGCTGATAACACTACCTTAGATACCCTTAACCCTCTCCCCTGGCTGCACAACACCACCTTAGGATACTTAATCCTCTTGGCTGACAACACCACCTTAGCATACCCCTTAACCTCTCTTGGCTGACAACACCACCTTAGCATACCCTAATTTTGCTGACAACACCACTTTAGACACCCTTAACCTTCTTCTGGCTGACAACATTCTTAGCATACCCTTCTCTGATGACAACACCACCTTAGATACCCTAATCCCTTTCGGCTGACAACACATCTTAGATACCCCTTAACCCTCCTGGCTATCATCCTCCCAAATTCTGAATAAATATGTTAGGCCTCACCATTTCCTCCAATATGTCCTGGAAATCACACATCCTTAGTATAACCAAAGCTGCCTCCCGAAAGTTGGGAATGCTGTACAGAGTTGCAGCTATTTCCTCCTGAGCAGTTGTCCAAGTATATAGGATTCATTCGTCCTAACTTGGAGTACTGCTCTATATCTGGGTGGCTCTTTCTGTCCAACTATTAGATAGGGTGGAATCAAAGGCATTTCTGTCTTATTACCTCCTTTAGTCGACAATCTCTCCCCTTTCCTTCGCCGCCAATGTTGCTTCACTCTCTCTCTCTCTTTACAGGTACTTTAACGGGCAATGTTCGGTGGATTTGGCATCCTGTGTACCGCCGGCAAGGCCGTGGCTCGTGACACCTTGTCTTGCCCACGGTGCCCAATTGCTCTCTGTGACGTCGGTCACACTAAATAACCCGTTATAGTACCTCCTTCTTTCCTCACACAGCCAAACTGTGAATGCTCTGCCTCTTCTGTGTTTCCATGCTCTACAATCTGTCTCACTTTAAAAGCTGGTCACATCTTCGTGGTGTAGATTAATACAGTATAACCTTTTTGTCTATATTTACAATTTTTTTCCGTTCATTTTTTCGCCCCCCAGGCTCCGTTGTGGGTCGTTGACCTGCCCGGTACAAGTGTAGTTATGTATCTAAGCTTACTGTTTATAGCAACCTTGTATATAAGCTACTGTGCTGATTAGCACCTATGTATATATCACGTGGCACCACTGCACGTGTTATGTAGCAACATTGCCCCGAGGCTGCCATATGGCAAGGCAGTCTCAGTCTGACTCTGTGCTCGTGCCTGGCACACCGCTAGTCACCACTTGTATTTCTCCCATCCGTTAATAAATGGACTTCAGTGTACTCCATGGTGTTTCCCTACCCATCACTGCTTTCTTCAGGGAACACTTGGAACCTCTACCAAGCCCGTAAAAAAAAAAAATCCTTCTTTGTTGATTAACACCGCCATCATACCTTCATTCGATCTGGCTGACAACACATAACAATACTATTTTTTCCCTGACTGACAACAAAACTATCATACCCCGCCCTTCCTCGCTGACAACAATTCACTGGCTGACACCACCAATATCACATCCTTTCTATATATTTCTTTTGGTTCTGTCAGTTCGGGATGATGTTTGTTATTATTTACGCACTGGGGAAGTGGAGGAAAGGTCAGCCAGGGTAAGGTCAGATGATGACTTGCCGGGGGTGTAAAAGAGAGAGGTCACAGAAGAGAAGTGAAGCCCACTACTCACCACCAATTACAGGTTTTTGATATTCAAAGTAAAGGAAAACTTTATTCTAATAAGTATTAACCCGCAGGAAATACCATATATAATAAAAATATCAATAAATAATAACCTTAAATAAAAACTAAAATAAAACACCACAATTAAATTTATCCATTGTGGGGTGGTGTTGTTGGGTCAGGGGAGGAGTGGTGGGGGATGACGTGGTGGTGTTGTCAGCCAGGGGAGGAGGGTAGGGATGATGTGGCGGTGTTGTCAGCCAGGAGGAGGGTAGGGGATGATGTGGTGGTGTTGTCATCAGGGGAGGAGGGTAGGGGGATGATGTGCAGGTGTTGTCAGCCAGGGGAGGAGGGTAGGGATGATGTGGTGTTGTCAGTCAGGGGATGAGGGGTAGAGGATGATGTGTGGTAGTGTTGTCAGTCAGGGGATGTGAGGGTAGAGGATGATGGCGGTGTTAGCCAGAGGAGGGTAGGGGATGATGTGGTAAAGTTAATAGTCAGGAGGAGGGTAGGATGATGTGGCGGTGCGGTTGGCCAGGGGAGGAGGGTAGGGGATGATGTGGTGGTGTTGCTGTCAGGGGAGGAGGGTAGGGGGATGATGGCGGTGTTGTCAGCCAGGGGAGGAGGGGGATGAAGGGTGTGTTGTCAGCCAGGGAGGGAGGGTAGGGATGTGGTGGTGTTGTCAGTCAGGAGAGGGTTGGGGATGATGTGGTAGTTGTCAAATAGGGAGGAGGTAGGGATGATGTGGGTGGTGTTGTCAGTCAGGGGAGGCGTGGGTAGGGGATGATGTGGCGGTGTTGTCAGCCAGGGAGGAGGGTAGGGGATGTGATGTGGGTGTGTTAAGCAGTCAGGGGAGGAGGGGATGATGCGGTGTTGGTTAGCCAGGAGGAGGGTAGGGGTGATGTGGTGCTGTCAGTCAGGGGAGGAGGGTAGGGACATGTGGGTGGTGTTGTCAGTCAGGGAGGAGGTAGATGATGTGGTGGTGTTGTCAGTCAGGGGATGAGGGTAGAGGATGATGTGGTGGTGTTAAGCCAGTCACGTGAGGAGGGTAGGGATGATGTGGTGGTGTTGGTTGGGCCAGGGGAGGAGGGTAGGAGGATGATGTGGTGGTGTTGTTGAAGTCAGGGGAGGAGGGCAGGGGATGATGTGGTGGTGGTGTCAGTCAGGGGAGGGAGGGTAGGGAGGATGTGGTGGTGGAAGGTCAGGGGAGGAGAGGGTAGAGGATGATGTGTGGTGTTTGTCAGTCAGGGGAGGAGGTGGTAGGAGGATGATGTGGTGGGTGTTGTTGGGTCAGGAGGAGGGCAGGGGATGATGGTGGTGGTGTCAGCTAGGGGAGGAGGGTAGAGGACGATGCAGAAGGTCAGTCAGGAGGAGGGTAGGGGGATGATGTGGTGGTGTGTGCCACATTCACTTCAAAAACTACACTCATCATCTACACTACATCAGCTCCACTATCATTTGCCACAACTACACTATCATCTACACTACAACAGCTACACTATCATATTCACTACAAATACGCTATCATCTACACTACATCAGCTCCACCATCATATCTGCTACAACTACACCACATCATCTACACTACATCAGCCATGGACCTATCATATTCTACTACAAATACGCTATCATCTACACCACATCAGCTCCACCATCATATCTGCCATAACCACACCATCATATTCACTACAAATGCGCCATCATCTATAACTACATCAGCCCCACCATCATATTCGGGCTACAACCACACCATATCATATTCACCACAAATACGCTATCATCTACACTCACTAGCCACACCGTCATCTATGCTATCATTTTCTAAATATAAATACACTACTCATATTCACTACATCAACTAATTGTCATCTATGCTATCATATTCACTATAAATACACTATCATCTTACACCACATCAACTGCACTATCATATTCACTACAACTACACTGTCATCTAAGACCACATCAGCTGGCTATTCATCATCTACGTTGTAAAGGCTCGACCCCAATATAAATCCCTTTGCCAGCCTAATCAGGATCTGATAAAAGGAAAAGTCAAGAACCATTGGTTTCAAGAGGTGGATAAACAACCGTTAAGAAAGATTGACATCTCTTTACTACGAAAAATAATCACAATAATCGACACCACCATGTACAAATATCAAATAAACAATCACGGAGTCAAACAATTACGGAGTCAAACAATCAATGAATATTTCCTACGGTGGCAGCCCGGTGGAATGTTCCGTTGACGAGGTGGTCCGCCTCAGGGGAAGGTCCAGGGCAGTTTCACCTGACGCCGGCGTTGGGAGGCGATGTCTTGCCACACACGAGAGACTTTAGGCACGATAGGTGGAGGAAGTGGCGATGATGTGGCAGGTGCGGTAGTAGCTGGAGCATGTGTCCGGAGATTGACAGCTGAATAGAAGGACTGGGCAGCTCCACGAACCCCAGGTGATTTCACATGAGCACACAACCATAATTTGAACGAACAGCGGGTGCAAGTACAGCTGTGTTGATTGGCTGGGTAGTGTCCAGGGCTGTCGGAATTTCCGAATCTTGTTTACCGAACACGCTGACTGGGTTCAACTGATCGCGTTGTGATTAGTTTTGCAGAACATGACGTGGGCCATTACTTATTTTCTTATAATATAATGTGGTGAGGGTAGCGACGATCCCAGATACAGTAATGTGTGGGTGAGGGGTAACGATGATCCCAGATACAGTAATTATATTAGAGTAGTCCCTTATACTCAGTGAATTTCATTGTTCCTAAGTCATTAGTTTTATAAATTTCTGAACAATAAACACCATTCAGTGCTATAGAGATCACATTTAGATTTATATTTTATCAATTGTAATTTTGTATTACTTAGTTCTGCTAAAACATCGCTAGTAAAAATGTAGGTAAGGTATTTAAATACATCCACAATTTATTTATGTGTATTTTACATGGTATTTAGCCATGAAAAGACATAGTTTTCCTATAGTCGGTAATTTACCGACAGTCGGAGCAGTGACGTCACGGCTTACTGACTACGTCATCAATTTACCGATTAACAGACGAAGTACCGGATTTGAACCAATCAGCGTGTTCGATAAACAAGACTCGAAATTCCGACAGCCCCAGAAGTTCGATGTAACGAAGCAGCAGCCCTTTCTCACCTCCGTCTACACCTCCTAGCAGCAAACGAGCTGCGGACAACCATCCTGCTCGTTACCAATTTACATACACTACAACCACACTGTCATCTACACTACATCAACTACACTGTCATCTTCACTACATCAACTACACTGTCATCTACACTACATCAACTACACTGCCATCTACACTACATCAACTACACCGTCATCTACACTACATCAACCACACCGTCATCTACACCACATCAACTACACCGTCATCTTCACTACATCAACCACACTGTCATCTACACCACATCAACCACACTGGGTCATCTTCACTACAACCACACCGTCATCTATACACTACATCACCACACCGTCATCTTCACTACATCAACTACACTGTCATCTACACTACATCAACTACACTGTCATCTTCTACTACAACCACCTGTCATCTATACACTACATCAACTACACTGTCATCTTCACTACATCAACTACACCGTCATCTACACTCACATCAACTGCACTCTCATCTACACCGTAACTGGTTAGTATCATCTACATTACAGCTACACTATCATGTACAATTATATGAACTACACCAATGTCTACACTACACCAGCTACAATCTATCGTCTACCTTACACCAGCTACACCATCGTCTACATAATACTTCCGCCACATTTACTATAATTATAACTCTACTGTCATTTATCATATACTGTAATTTACTATATTTTACCTCCATTAACAAGACTTGACCTAAGTAAGTTGGTCGTGATTGCTAAATTATGAATTATGGGTTTCCTGAAAAAATTCCTTTGTATTTCAACTGGCGAGGAAGGTGCGCTGAGTCTTGGGGTGTAAACTCTGGGTCGTGATGACCCACCAGCCCCAGTGGAGGTCTCTGCCTGAAGATCTTACAACTAGGTTCACCTCTCCTTTCCAACCACTCCTCCCCTCACTCCTTCCCATCTCTCCTGATTCCTCCACACCCTCTCCTATGCCCTCCCTCCCACTCCTCCTATGCCCTCCTCCCACTCTCCTATGCCCTCCCACTCTCCTATGCCCTCCTCCCACTCTCCTGATATCTCCAACCACCTCTCTTCACCTGGTTAAGCTCTGATGAGTTATGAAAAATTCTCCTCTATCACCGTGATCAGAGAGGTAAATATGGGTTGATTTACCTTGCTGTGTATAACAAGGAATCTGGCAGTTATGAAAAATGGCTATCAAGGAAAACTAAGAACATTTCCTTTAAAACGGAGATGGCAGCACACATATCTCTGAATGGAATTGGTGAGCACCTTCGTCTATACGCAGCGTAACCTGAGGCCTATGTTTGCTGGAGTACATAGGATAATTTTGAGGACTATTTTAGCTGCTGCACACTAAGAAAAACTTAAAGTGCTTATAAAAATTGCCGGAACGGCTTGGTGAATTACATAAAAACATTATCCACAATAATTTAAAACCACATAGTATAACCCTGACCTTCCAGGGGAAGAGCCCATCATCCACCTTATTGATTACAGGTACCTGAGACAGGGTGTTTGGGACAGGGAACTCCCTGCGCCGCTGTAAAACTGGGCTACTGGTTGGCGCCAGAATCTGGCAAGGGCGGTGTTCCTCCCACTACTGACACATATTCTTTGCACACTTGGTGATTGACGTTAAAAACAAATATTTCATCCCTCCTCCAGGAGTGCCTCCGAATGGTTGCAGAGGTGCCACGTGCTAAACCCTCCACCGCGCCCCATTGCCTGAAGTCATCGGCCTAATTCGTTCGTTCTTGCCTTTATCTGATTGATTCCCGCACAAATATAAGTTAAATCTTTAATAAAAGTTATAAAAAATTGTTTTTTCTTTTCAACCTAATAAAAATTAAACAGGAGGGTAGATGTCACCCACAGCAGGAGAAGGGATGGCCACCATGCTTGAAAGAAATCTAAGTACTGTGTGTAAATCTGCCAATACGCATATATTTTTATGGATATTGTTTTGGCTATAACTTGGCTATGGGCTGATAGATCCCTCAAAGCACGAAATGCTTTCGTGGTGTGTATACTATTAATCCATTTACAGAAATTGTGACCAAGTCCCAGGTTGTTGATCTGACTTACTGCCTTCATTTACATTGAATAAATTGCAGGGTCTCAATTGTTTATTTTCTTGACACCATAAATATATATATCGTTTCTCACTCTTGATTTTTTTTTTATTTTTTCGATTTATTTATTTTATTTTTTTCCCGGCTCCTAAGCCCCGGATGTAGGTCGGTGACCTGTGTCTGCGGGTTAATGTTAAAAAAAAAAAAATAAAAATTATATATATATATATATATATATATATATATATATATATATATATATATATATATATATAATTTTTTTTTTTTTTTTTTTTCCAAGCAGTCCTGGCAGATGTTTCCGTGTCTACCACAGGTCACTGTTGACTTCCTGTCTGTTTCCTCGACATAGGGTTCACCTCCGCCCAGGGGCCTGATTCAGGAGAGGGCTGGGTGGGAGAAGCTGCCCAGGGCCTCCCACAATCTGGGGCCTCTACATATTACGTAATATTTTATTTATTTGTTTATCCATTTGGATTATTTTTATTTTCATTCTTAAAAATTATAAGCTTATCTATTCCATCACGTAAAACTATGTTCAGCAAGAAGTGATAGAAATTAGGCTAGCTACTCCCTTGAAATTCATGAATACCTGGTTTTCCTATGAACCGTATATTTTAATGAATGCTATTGTTTAGGTTAAGCACAATATATTAAGAATTCCACAAATATATATTGATTAAATGAACTGCATGGAATAACGAAAATTGAGATTAAAAAAACGAATAAAAATATTTTTTTTCTATTATCACTTCCATTACGAATGCCAATTGTTCAAATTTCAAAATTTTCCTGCGGCTTACAGCGCCCCTCGAACTCCCAGATGCTTAGACTTCGCTTCATCTGCCACCCCACCCTCTGGGTGAAGTTGAGTAATGAGGGGGGCCTCCACAAAGAGGCTGCCCATGGGCCTCCACAGGTCTAAATCTGGCACCGCCTCCGCCTCGGTTCCTCTCGCGCAAGTCGGCGCGTTGTGGGTTGATGTGGAAAATGTTCCGTATTGTAAGTCGTCTGCTTTGAATCCTCGGAGAAATTCTTCTACCCACGTTTTGATAGCTCCAGCGACAATGTCTGGCGGACCTGCGCCATTCTAACACCCTTACCGTCCTGTTTCATAGGAGCTGTGGATTATGTTGGAATTAATTGTTAACAGTTGGTCATTCCATGGAACAGAGTGTGGCCAGCGTTCTGTCATTCAACTAAGGCTAAGAAATATGTCGTGCTTATTACAGATCTAAGTCAGGTTGGGAGAATACTGTATCAAAATAAATTACATTACTGCACCCAGGAAACTTGAGCATGAACAATATAAAGGCAAACAAAATAGTAACTCAATTTAAATTCCAATCAAACATCATAAAATGTTATACCTAATAAACATAACAAGAATAATTTATATGTTGAGTTGAATACAGGTCAACCACATAACTAAGGAAATTAACTACCCAGACAACACCACGAGAATTGGGGGAGGCACCTTCGACGCACAGCAGTCAGTAAGTCAGAAGGAATTCGACCTCATCCCAGCGCTGCGGCAGCGCTGGATGAGTCAGTTTTTCTTCTGTATAGATGTTTATATCAAATGAGTTGAGAATAAACGCGCGGCGCTGCTGCTATTCCTCAACCTCTATGACGTCATTTTTTCCTCACGTTTTCGTTGGGCATTAATGACATTATAAAGCATGAATTTTAGGTATAACTATTGTAATGTCTTGGCAACTATGAATATGCACATACAAAACCCTCACAACCATATAATATTATAACATAACATGGGAAACATTAAACACTAATTGAACAAAAGATATCAACAGTTAAGATCCTCTGATTTGGTGTAAAATTTATACATCCACCCTGAATTTCACAGCCTCAGACAAGGTTATTAATGAATTAATAGAGGAGTTTGCAGAGCGTTTTCTGGATTTGTTTTCATTAAATCTAATTCTAGAAGTAAATAGTCTCTCTGCATCTGCATTGATGTTGGAAGACAATACCTGCAAAGCAAATGTACAAAGGTCCTAGAAACATCTACACTGTCCTTAAGTTCCCCTAGTTTGTATAAACGTCCAATATGTCACTGCTGTCCTTAATCTCTGGTATAGCACCCACATCTGAGTCTCTCCATTGATCATCTAAAACTTGTATACTGCCACTGTATATGGGCACCGCCTTCACTAAGTCGTATATGATGGCATCTCCTTCCTGGATTTATTATCAATACCCTATTTGATGACAGAAATGAACACATCCATAAAAAACTTACTGCCAAACCCAAATCTTTGACGCAATTGCACAAAGGTTTATCATGAAGAGACGACATCTGAATTGTACATCCGACCATATTAGGAGTTCTCTATATTGTTCATTTTGCCGAGTATTGTTGCTCCCAAGTATATCATCTACTGGGAGGTGATTTTCTTTAATTTCTGGGACTAACTGCATCAAGATTACCAGTTTGGAAACTTCAAGGACAAAAAATATTCCAAAAGATTCCTGTAAAGCTGACATATATACCATCGTGTAACAAATGTATAGTTATGACTCTCTGAAACAGTAGATTTAACTTGTTACAATTGGGCAATATGAAATTAAGAAAACTGTAGTACAGGTGAAGGGTCCCTAAGACTCTCTGCTATTTGTTGTACGACCACCAATCTTTTCCTCTGATTCTTTTAAAGTAAAAACATTTTTAGGGGCTGCCACTGCTCTAACACTCTTTCAACTCCCTGGTGGAATGATAACCAGCGGGTCTGATTAACATGCAGAACTTTGTGTGGTTTGGACAGTACAGAATGATTGAAATTCCTTAACACATGTTGTCGTTTAGCAATATGGGGAGAAATAAGTATATAAGTCTGATCATGTCTTCACAACGCCGTAGAAGCGTCTTTGCAGCCTCCGAAGCGCATAAGTGAATAGAATGACAAATACATTTCAATATGGTTATACCAGGAATAGTAATACGTAGTCTGTTGCTTACTGAATTGTGTTCTCCCATAATGTTACTTAGCGCCGTCAGCAGCAAAGCCAATCAGGTTCTCATGTGGAATCTGTGTTTTAATGTTTTCATAGTTAAATTATAAAATTTTTCTCCCCTGTTGACCTGTAGATGCTTCATCACCATATACATTGATCACCTCAATAACCCAGATTTAATGCTGTTTGTATTGAGTACCAAAATCTACAGGAACACAGGATGCTTTCATCATACTAATGTCTGTTGTTTCTGTCAACAATAATGGACAATTTACTTTCTAAGTTTATCTACTAACTCGGTGACACACCGTCCTAACGTCCTCACAACCTCTGTGCATTTTGTTCTTTTCTATGTCCATGTCTTGAGCAATTGCAGAATCAGGAACATCCTCTATGAGGTCTACTAAATGATCTGCAGTGGTAAATGGTGTTAAAGCTCGGCTATAAAAGCAAGCAAAAGAACTGTTAAGCATGGTTACCCATTTGCTGCATAGTTCCCATGGTGACCTCGATCCTCTCCTGCTGACCTCCTGTTGTTCCGAGGCCTCATAAACTGAATGCATCTTTTTGTCGTTTCAGGACGTTTGGATGGCTGTCAACTCTGCCCCTCACTTCCCTTGCATATTTTGCAAAAGCCCTAGATGGATTGTCTTCAACACAGGACAAATCCAGGCTGAAATCTTCATTGTTCAGCCATGCATCTCTATAGCTCCGCTTCGCAGCCATCACCACCCGTACAGGTATTTAATCAACTTTGTGTAGTCTCCCTGCAAAACCTAAGAATAAATAAATCAATGAATAATTGCCATGATCGTTCTAGTCCACTTGCATACAGTCCTTTATAAGTGCACAGGAAAATAATGTATATTTGGCTCCTTTGGGAAAATAAAAGCAACAAATGAACAGGTGGTGTAAAGATTTCATTATCTAATCATTTTGTTGACACACTGATAAAAAGAAAACGGTTAAGGTAAGTAACTGCTACACAGGTGATGAAAGCTGTGATTAATACATGCCACACCACATAAATAAATATATCCTTACCGGCTTGTAGATAGAGTTTTGTGAGTACGTCTAGCTGATGATACCTGGCTGATGATGAGAACTCACCATATCCACGACGAGAACAAGGTGGGGTTTCACAGCAACGAGGGTCCCATGTTGATTTTCCACGTCATTACCCACAGTCCATTTTATACTATACATTATCTGTTGATATTTACTAAAGGAGCTGGATAAAAAGTTTCATATATTAATAGCTGAAAAATTATTAAGTCCTTTTTACATTTTATATGGATTTTCTTGAACAATGAGGAATATATTCCCATGGCGTCTCTGTGACGTAGAATGACAGCCTCCTCATGACGTCACCAACTGTCATATGTTTTCCTCGTTAGCAGACGATATTCCTCAAAACGGCAGCCCTGTTCTCATCTTGCTTTTTTCCAACCCCACAGATGGATGGCGGGAATTAAGGTCCTGGTGTCCATCACCAGAACCACAGTAACTAGCCTAATGGCTGTTATGCAGAAACTAGCTAATTGAATAAATCAACTAAATAAATGTATTTTACGTGTCATATTATGACAAAATAGTTCAAATAATTTACTTAGAATATAAAATGCACAATACACCTGGATTTATATGAACTCCAATGAAATCTCCAATACCTGATTCACTGAAGGCCTGTAATCCCGAGTCGTCTCGACTAAGATTCATGACACGCTCATCTGATCAAAGGTGTCTACACCACCTTTCGTTGCACTGTAATGCCCTATACATCACAATTTCCGGTTTTCCTGCTCTGTAAGAACCGGCTGGTGGTGGTATTGACAAAAACATCACATGCTTCGTTCTTTCTTGGGTAGGTAGGATACCAAAGATTTGTGCAAGGATATTTCTGTCAGGTGGGTTGTAGGGCTGGTTGCTTCACATTGTCACAACTGTTGACATGACGTAATTGTCATGCAGGTCTTCCGCTAAATCAAGCGAGGTGCACCAGTTATCTGTGGTTGTGTTTCTGTTGGTGGTCTGATAAAGCTTCACTGGTTCTGTCATCATGTAATGGCCTGTTCAAGGCTGCACGTGGCTTAGTGTGTATTTAGAGTCTACGTGACATGCCATGCCAAGCTTGAGTCCATATTTGGCAGGCTTATTTGCTATTACATAATGCGGAAACTACACCTGTTGGAAGGCGAGCAGCTGCTCGTCAGCCGTGATGTTTGGCCCTGGATTGTAGTGGCCACACCCTTATTGGTGAACTTGTTCCACAGAGTGCGAATGTGTGCAATTTATCTTTCACTCTGACCGTGTTTCTTGATCGTCAAACCTCAGGCATCTCAAATGAAGCAAAATCTCCATTCTCATTGTTGCTGCTGCTCACATGTTTCTGGTGACATGCCATTTATTTTCAGAATTTTTTAAACGCAGTTATTTATATTTTTATCTTAGAAACACAATGTTACTTTACATTTTATAGTATCTTAAAACACAACAGTTACTTTTACATTTTATAAGATACTATAAATGTAAAGTAACTTGTTGTGTTTTACAAGATACTATAAAATGTAAAGTAACTTGTTGTGTTTTACAAGATACTATAAAATGTAAAGTAACTTGTTGTGTTTACAAGATACTATAAAATGTAAAGTAACTTGTTATGTTTTACAAGATACTATAAAATGTAAAGTAACTTGTTGTGTTTTACAAGATACTATAAAATGTAAAGTAACTTGCTGTGTTTTTACAAGATACTATAAATGTAAGTAACTTGTTGTTTACAAGATACTATAAATGTAAAAGTAACTTGTTGTGTTTACAAGATACTATAAAATGTAAGTAACTTACTGTATTTTACAAGATAATTATAAAATGTAAAGTAACTTGCTGTGTTTTACAAGATACTATAAAATGTAAAAGTAACTTCTACTGTATTTTTACAAGATAATATAAATGTAAAAGTAACTTACTGTATTTACAAGATACTATAAATGTAAGTAACTTGTTGTGTTTTACAAGATACTGGCAAATGTAAAGTAACTTGTTTTCAGGTTTTTTACAAGATAATTATAAAATGTAAAGTAACTTGTTGTGTTTTACAAGATACTATAAAATGTAAAGTAACTTACTGTATTTTACAAGATACTATAAAATGTAAAGTAACTTGTTGTGTTTTACAAGATACTATAAAATGTAAAGTAACTTGTTGTGTTTTACAAGATACTATAAAATGTAAAGTAACTTGTTATGTTTTACAAGATACTATAAAATGTAAAGTAACTTGTTGTGTTTTACAAGATACAGTGAGGTATGCTATAACGAACGTAATTGGTTCCAGAACCTCGTTCGTTATAGCATTCGTTCGTTATAGGATTAATCCGTTCCAGGCCCCCAAATACAATCACTTAACACTGAAAAAATTCTGTGGAAAATGTAAAAAATAAGGTACTTTATCTTACCTTAGTGTTATTCAGCATGCAGGTACCCCTAAACACTGGCACATCACTATCACTTCCACTGGGAGTCTTGGCTTTAAGGTCCTCAAACAATTGTTTAGCCTTCTCACTTCACTAATGTTACCACCTGCCATTTCTTTCTCCTTTATCCACACCAAGAGTAAATTTTCTATCTCTTCAATCACATTACACCTTGCTTTGCTAAGTCTAAAGATTCCCTTAGCCACTTGCACTGTTTTTAACTCCTCTTTATTCTTCAAAATCGTACATATAGTCGATTTAGTCATCCCATACATCACTAAGTTTCACAATGCTTCTTCCATTCTCACGTTTCTTTATAATTTCTTAATTAGTTTCAAGGGTTATTAGCTTTCTCACTCGCTTTGGACGACTCATTGTTACAATTGTATACATGTATAACAAAATAGTTATACAAATAACGTGACTTTCCACATCAAAAGACGAAATTTCAACAATAACACTGGTGCACTGGCTACACAATGAGACAAAGATGGCGCCTGACGCTCTTGTTGTGGGTCGCGGTACAACAATATTCATGCGCCAGGCGAAGTAGTCCCGTATTCATCCGCGTTCGTTGTAGGAGTTGCGTTCGTTATAGCTGGGGTATGCTATAACGAACGGATCCTACTACGAATATTCCTATAACGAACGGTTTTACCTATAAAATTGAGAATGCTATAACGAACGCAACTCCTACAACGAACGCGGATGAATACGGGACTACTTCGCCTGGCGCATGAATATTGTTGTACCGCGACCCACAACAAGAGCGTCAGGCGCCATCTTTGTCTCATTGTGTAGCCAGTGCACCAGTGTTATTGTTGAAATTTCGTCTTTTGATGTGGAAAGTCACGTTATTTGTATAACTATTTTGTTATACAAGTATACAATTGTAACAATGAGTCGTCCAAAGCGAGTGAGAAAGCTAATAACCCTTGAAACTAATTAAGAAATTATAAAGAAACGTGAGAATGGAAGAAGCATTGCGAAACTTAGTGATGTATGGGATGGCTAAATCGACTATATGTACGATTTTGAAGAATAAAGAGGAGTTAAAAACTGTGCAAGTGGCTAAGGGAATCTTTAGACTTAGCAAAGCAAAGTGTAATGTGATTGAAGAGATGGAAAATTTACTCTTAGTGTGGATAAAGGAAAAAGAAATGGCAGGTGGTAACATTAGTGAAGCTATAATTTGTGAGAAGGCTAAACAATTGTTTGAGGACCTTAAAGCCAAGACTCCCAGTGGAAGTGATAGTGATGTGCCAGTGTTTAGGGGTACCTGCATGCTGAATAACACTAAGGTAAGATAAAGTACCGTATTTTTTACACTTTCCACAGAATTTTTTCAGTGTTAAGTGGTTGTATTTGGGGGCCTGGAACGGATTAATCCTATAACGAACGAATGCTATAACGAACGAGGTTCTGGAACCAATTACGTTCGTTATAGCATACCCCACTGGTATCTTGTAAACACAACAGGATTACTTTTACATTTATAGTATCTTGTAAAACATAACAAGGATTACTTTTACATTTCATAGAATCTTGTAAAAACACAACAAGTTGCTACATTTTATAGTATCTTGTAAAAACACAACAAAGTTACTTTACATTTTATAGTATCTTGTAAAACACAACAAGTTACTTACATTTGTCCTTTGTAAAACACAGCAAGTTACTTTACATTTTATAGTATCTTGTAAACACAACAAGTTACTTTACATTTTATAATTATCTTGTAAACTAATAAGGATACTTTACATTTATAGTATCTTGTAAAATACAGTAAGTTACTTTACATTTTATAGTATCTTGTAAAATACAGTAGTTACTACATTTTCCCATAATGTCTTGTAAAACACAGCAAGTTACTTTACATTTATAGTATCCTTGTAAAATACAGTAAGTTACTTTTACATTTTATAGTATCTTTGTAAACACAACAAGTTACTTTTACATTTATAGTATCTTATAAACACAACAAGTTACTTTACACATTTTATAGTATCTTGTAAGAAGTAACAAGTTACTTTACATTTTATAGTATCTTGTAAATACAGTAAGTTACTTTTACATTTTTATAGTATCTTGAAACACAACAAGTTACTTTACATTTTATAAGTCTTGTAAAAACATGAATTACTTTACATTTATAGTATCTTGTAAACACAACAAGTTACTTTACATTTTTAAGTATCTTGTAAAACCACAACAAAGTTACTTTACATTTTATAGTATCTTGTAAAAATACAATGGATTACTTTACATTTATAATTATCTTGTAAAACACAACAAGTTACTTTGGTATAGTATCTTGTAAATACAGTAGGATTACTTTTACATTTTATAGTATCTTGTAAATACAGTGGGATTACTTTACATTTTATAGTATCTTGTAAAATACACAGTAAGTTACTTTTACATTTTATAGTATCTTGTAAACACAACAAGTTACTTTACATTTATAGTATCTTGTAAAAACACAGCAAGTTACTTTACATTTTATAGTATCTTGTAAACACAACAAGTTACTTTACATTTTATAGTATCTTGTAAACACAACAAGTTACTTTACATTTTATAGTATAGTCTTGTAAACACAACAAGTTGCTTTACATTTTATAGTATCTTGTAAAAACACAACAAGTTACTTTACATTTATAGTATCTTGTAAACACAACTCAGGATACTTTTACATTTTATAGTATCTTGTAAAAACACAATAGGATGGCACACACATTTTTATATAGTATCTTGTAAAACACAACAAGTTACTTTTACATTTTATAGTATCTTGTAAAACACAACAAGTTACTTTTACATTTTTATAGTATCTTAAAACAAGTTACTTTACATTTTTATAGTATCTTGTAAAAATACAGTAAGTTACTTTTACATTTTATGAGTATCTTGTAAAATACAGTAAGTTACTTTACATTTTATAATTATCTTGTAAAATACAGTAAGTTACTTTACATTTATAGTATCTTGTAAAAACACAACAAAGTTACTTTACATTTTATAGTATCTGTAAAATACGATAAGTTACTTTACATTTTATAATTATCTTGTAAAATACAGTAAGTTGCGCACACATTTTATAGTATCTTGTAAAACACAACAAGTTACTTACATTTATAGACATCTTGTAAAATACAGTAAGTTACTTTACATTTTATAGTATCTTGTAAAATACAGTAAGTTACTTTACATTTATAGTATCTTGTAAAACACAACAAGTTACTTTACATTTTATAGTATCTTGTAAAAACACAACAAAGTTACTTTACATTTTATAGTATCTTGTAAAAACACAACAAGTTACTTTTACATTTTATACTATCTTGTAAAACACAAGTTACTTTACATTTTATAGTATCTTGTAAAAACACAGCAAGTTGCGTTACATTTTATAGTATCTTGTAAAACACAACAAGTTACTTTACATTTTATAGTATCTTGTAAAACACAACATGATTGCTTTTACATTTATAATTATCTTGTAAACACAACAAGTTACTTTTACATTTTATAGTATCTTGTAAAACACAACAAGTTACTTTACATTTATAGTATCTTGTAAACACAACAAGTTACTTTTACATTTTTATAGTGTATCTTGTAAAACCACAGCAAGTTACTTTTACATTTTATAGTATCTTGTAAAACACAACAAGTTACTTTACATTTTGTAAGTATCTTGTAAACACAACAAGGATGATTTACATTTATAGTATCTTGTAAAATACAGTAAGTTACTTTACATTTAACATAATCCTTGTAAAAACACAACAAGTTACTTTACATTTTTATAGTATCTTCTTGTAAAATACAGTAAGTTACTTTTACATTTTATAGTATCTTGTAAAAATACAATTAAGTTACTTACATTTTATAGTATCTTATAAGAAACACAACAAAGTTACTTTACATTTTATAGTATCTTGTAAATACAGTAAGTTACTTTTACATTTATAGTATCTTATAAAACACAACAAGTTACTTTACATTTTTATAGTATCTTGTAAAATACAATAGGATTACTTTACATTTTATAGTATCTTGTAAAACATAACAAAGTTACTTTACATTTTATAGTATCTTGTAAAACACAACAGTTACTTTTACATTTATAGTATCTTGTAAAAACACAATAAGTTACTTTACATTTTATAGTATCTTGTAAACACAACAAGGATTACTTTACAGGCTATATAGTATCTTGTAAACACAACAAGTTACTTTACATTTTATAGTATCTTGTAAAAATACAATCAAGTTACTTTTACATTTATAGTATCTTGTAAATACAGTAAGTTACTTTACATTTTATAGTATCTTGTAAAAAACACAGCAAGTTACTTTACATTTTTATAGTATCTTGTAAAAATACAGTAAGTTACTTTACATTTTATAGTATCTTGTAAACACAACAAGTTACTTTACATTTTATAGTATCTTGTAAAAACACAACAAGTTACTTTACATTTTATAGTATCTTGTAAAAACCCCACAGCAAGTTACTTTACATTTTATAGTATCTTGTAAAATACAGTAAGTTACTTTACATTTATAGTATCTTGTAAAACACAACAAGTTACTTTTACATTTTATAGTATCTTATAAGAAACAGCAAGGATTACTTTACATTTTATAGTATCTTGTAAAAACACAACAAGTTACTTTACATTTATAGTATCTTGTAAACACAACAGGATACTTTACATTTTATAGTATCTTATAAAATACAATGAGATTACTTTACATTTTATAGTATCTTGTAAACACAACAAGTTACTTTACATTTTATAGTATCTTGTAAAATACAGTAGTTACTTTTACATTTTATAGTATCTTGTAAAATACAGTAAGTTACTTTACATTTTATAGTATCTTGTAAAATACAGTAAGTTACTTTACATTTTATAGTATCTTGTAAGAAAAACACAACAAGTTACTTTACATTTTATAGTATCTTGTAAATACAGTAAGTTACTTTTACATTTTATATAGTATCTTGTAAAAATACAGTAAGTTACTTTACATTTTTATAGTATCTTGTAAAACACAACAAGTTACTTTTACATTTATAGTATCTTGTAAAATACAGTAAGTACTTTACATTTTTATAGTATCTTATGTAAAAATACAGTAAGTATTACTTTACATTTTATAGTATCTTGTAAAAACACAACAAGTTACTTTGTTTTATAGTATCTTGTAAAACACAACAAGTTACTTTACATTTTATAGTATCTTGTAAACACAAGCAGGATTGCTTTTACATTTTATAGTATCTTGTAAACATAAGTTACTTTACATTTTATAGTATCTTGTAAAAACACAGCAAGTTGCTTTACATTTTATAGTATCTTGTAAAACACAACAAGTTACTTTACATTTTATAGTATCTTGTAAACACAACAAGTTACTTTACATTTATAGTATCTTGTAAACACAACAAGTCACTTTACATTTTATAGTATCTTGTAAACACAGCAAGAGATTGCTTTACATTTTATAGTATCTTGTAAACACAACAAGTTACTTTACATTTTATAGTATCTTGTAAAAACACAACAAGTTAATTTGCATTTTATAGTATCTTGTAAAATACAGTAAGATTACTTTACATTTTATAGTATCTTGTAAACACAACAAGTTACTTTACATTTTATAGTGTCTTGTAAATACAGTAAGTTACTTTACATTTTATAGTATCTTGTAAAAATACAAATACTTACATTTATAGTATCTTGTAAAAACACAACAAGTTACTTTTACATTTTATAGTATCTTGTAAAATACAATCAAGATTACTTTACATTTATAGTATCTTGTAAAAACACAACAAGTTACTTTTACATTTATAATTATCTTGTAAATACAGTAAGATTACTTTACATTTATAGTATCTTGTAAACATAACAAGTTACTTTACATTTTTATAGTATCTTATATTTAACAAGTTACATTTTATAGTATCTTGTAAAACAGCAAGTTACTTTACATTTTATAGTATCTTGTAAAACTTTAAGTTCTTTGTTTAGTATCTTGTAAACACAACAAGTTACTTTACATTTTATAGTAATCTTGTAAAATACAGTAAAGTTACTTTTACATTTTATAGTATCTTGTAAATATGATAGGATTACTTTTACATTTATAGTATCTTGTAAACACAACCAGAGATTACTTTACATTTTATAGTATCTTATGAAAATACAGTAGGATTACTTTACATTTTATAGTATCTTGTAAACACAATAAGTTACTTTACATTTTATAGTATCTTGTAAAAACCTAACAAGTTACTTTACATTTATAGTATCTTGTAAACACAGCAAAGTTACTTTTACATTTTATAGTATCTTGTAAAATACAGTAAAAGTTACTTTACATTTTATAGTATCTTGTAAAAACACAACAAGTTACTTTACATTTATAGTATCTTGTAAAACACAGCAAGTTACTTTTTGCATTTATAATTATCTTGTAAAAACACAACAAGTTACTTTACATTTTATAGTATCTTGTAAACCTAATAAGGATTACTTTACATTTATAGTATCTTGTAAAAATACAGTAAGTTACTTTACATTTTATAGTATCTTGTAAACACAACAAGTTACTTTACATTTTTATAGTATCTTGTAAAATACAATGAAAGTTACTTTACATTTATAGTATGTAAAATACAGTAGAGATTACTTTACATTTTATAGTATCTTGTAAAATACAGTAAGTTACTTTACATTTATAGTATCTTGTAAAACACAACAAGTTACTTTACATTTTATAGTATCTTGTAAAAACACAGCAGATACTTTACATTTTATAGTATCTTGTAAAAACACAACAAGTTACTTTACATTTTATAGTATCTTGTAAACACAACAAAGTTACTTTACATTTTATAGTATCTTGTAAACACAACCAAGTTGCTTTACATTTTATAGTATGTAAAAACACAACAAGTTACTTTACATTTTATAGTATCCCCAGCAAAACACAACAAGTTACTTTACATTTTATAGTATCTTGTAATAATAAAAACACAACAAGTTGCTTCACATTTATAGTATCTTGTAAAACACAACAAGTTACTTTACATTTTTATAGTATCTTGTAAAACACAACAAGGATTACTTTACATTTTATAGTATCTTGTAAAAACACAACAAGTTACTTTTACATTTTATAGTATCTTGTAAAAATACAGTAAGTTACTTTACATTTATAGTATCTTGTAAAAATACAGTAAGTTACTTTTACATTTTATAGTATCTTGTAAAATACAGTAAGTTACTTTACATTTTATAGTATCTTGTAAACACAACAAGTTACTTTTACATTTTATAGTATCTTTGCTGAAATACCAGTAAGTTACTTTTACATTTTATAGTATCTTGTAAAATACAGTAGAGACACTTTTACATTTATAGTATCTTGTAAACACAACAAGTTACTTTACATTTTATAGTATCTTGTAAAATACAGTAAGTTACTTTACATTTTATAGTATCTTGTAAAATACTGATAAGTTACTTTACATTTTATAGTATCTTGTAAAAACACAACAAGTTACTTTTACATTTTTATAGTATCTTGTAAACACAACAAGTTACTTTTACATTTTATAGTATCTTGTAAAACACAACAAGTTACTTACATTTTATAGTATCTTGTAAAAACACAAGAAGTTACTTTACATTTTATAGTATCTTGTAAAAACACAGCAAGTTGCTTTACATTTTATAGTATCTTGTAAAACACAACAAGTTACTTTACATTTTATAGTATCTTGTAAAAACACAGCAAGTTGCTTTACATTTTTTATAGTATCTTGCTTTCACAACACAACAAGTTACTTTACATTTTTATAGTATCTTGTAAACACAACAAGTTACTTTACATTTTATAGTATCTTGACTTGTGGAAAACACAACAAGTTACTTACATTTTATAGTATCTTGTAAAAACACAACAAGTTGCTTTACATTTATAGTATCTTGTAAAACACAATAAGTTGCTACATTTTATAGTATCTTGTAAAACACAACAAGGATTAATTTACATTTTATAGTATCTTGTAAAATACAGTGGATTACTTTACATTTTATAGTATCTTGTAAACACAACAAGTTACTTTACATTTTATAGTATCTTGTAAAATACAGTAGGATACTTTACATTTTATAATTATCTTGTAAAATACAGTAAGTTACTTTACATTTAGTATCTTGTAAAAACACAACAAGTTACTTTACATTTTATAGTATCTTGTAAAATACAGTAAAGTTACTTTACATTTTTATAATGTCTTGTAAACACAACAAGTTACTTTTACATTTTATAGTATCTTGTATGGAAATACAGTAAGTTACTTTTACATTTTATAGTATCTTGTAAGAAACATAACAAGTTACTTTACATTTTATAGTATCTTTGTAGACACAGTTTAAAACACATTTTATAGTATCTTGTAAAACACAGCAAGGATTACTTTTACATTTTTATAGTATCTTGTAAAAACACAACAAGTTACTTTTACATTTATAGTATCTTGTAAACACAACAAGTTACTTCCATTTTATAGTATCTTTATGTAAAAATGCAATAGAGATTATATTTACATTTTATAGTATGGCAAATACAGTAAGTTACTTTACATTTTATATAGTATCTTGTAAAAACACAACCAGTTACTTTTACATTTTTATAGTATCTTGTAAATACAGTAAGTTACTTTTACATTTATAGTATCTTGTAAAACACAACAAGTTACTTTACATTTTATAGTATCTTGTAAAAACACAACAAGTTACTTTACATTTATAGTATCTTCATAAAAAACCCCACAGCAAGTTACTTTACATTTTATAGTATCTTGTAAAAATACAGTAAGTTACTTTACATTTTATAGTATCTTGTAAAACACAACAAGTTACTTTACATTTTACCCATAGTATCTTGTAAAAACACAACAGATTACTTTACATTTTATAGTATCTTGTAAACACAACAAGTTACTTTTACATTTATAGTATCTTGTAAAACACAACAAGTTACTTTTACATTTATAGTATCTTATGTATGCAATCAAGTTACTTTACATTTTTATAATATCAACCTTAAAACACAACAAGTTACTTTGCATTTTATAGTATCTTGTAAAATACAGTAAGTTACTTTACATTTATAGTATCTTGTAAAATACAGTAAGTTACTTTACATTTATAGTATCTTGTAAAATACAGTAAGTTACTTTTACATTTTATAGTATCTTGTAAACACAACAAGTTGCTTTACATTTTATAGTATCTTGTAAAATACAGTAAGTTACTTTTACATTTATAGTATCTTGTAAAATACAGTAAGTTACTTTAATTTATAGTATCTTGTAAACACAACAAGTTGCTTTACATTTTATAGTATCTTGTAAATATGATAGATACTTTACATTTTATAGTATCTTGTAAAATACAGTAAGTTACTTTACATTTATAGTATCTTGTAAAAACACAACAAGTTACTTTACATTTTATAGTATCTTGTAAAACACAACAAGTTTACTTTACATTTTATCTTGTAAAACACAGCAAGTTGCTTTACATTTTATAGTATCTTATGTAAAAACAACAAGTTACTTTTACATTTTATAGTATCTTGTAAAACACAACAAGTTGCTTTACATTTTATAATGATATCTTGTAAACACAACAAGTTACTTTGCATTTTTATAGTATCTTGTAAAACACAACAAGTTACTTTTACATTTTATAGTATCTTGTAAACACAACAAAGTCACTTACATTTATAGTGTCTTGTAAACACAGCAAGTTGCTTTACATTTATAGTATCTTGAAACACAACAAGTTACTACATTTTATAGTATCTTGTAAACACAACAAGTTAATTTACATTTTATAGTATCTTGTAAAATACAGTAAGTTACTTTACATTTTATAGTATCTTGTAAACACAACAAGTTACTTTACATTTTATATCTTGTAAAATACAGTAAGTTACTTTACATTTATAGTATCTTGTAAATACAGTAAGTTACTTTACATTTTATAGTATCTTGTAAACACAACAAGTTACTTTACATTTATAATTATCTTGTAAATACAGTAAGTTACTTTACATTTATAGAATCTTGTAAAACACAACAAGTTACTTTGCATTTTATAGTATCTTGTAAAAATACAGTAAGTTACTTTTACATTTTATAGTATCTTGTAAAACATAACAAAGTTACTTTACATTTTATAGTATCTTGTAAACACAACAAGTTACTTTACATTTTATAGTATCTTGTAAACACAACAAGTTACTTTACATTTTATAGTATCTTGTAAACACAACAAGTTACTTTACATTTTATAGTATCTTGTAAACACAACAAGTTACTTTTACATTTTATAGTATCTTGTAAAAAATACAGTAAAGTTACTTTACATTTTTATAGTATCTTGTAAAATACAATGAGTTACTTTTACATTTTATAGTATCTTGTAAACACAGCAAGGATTACTTTACATTTTATAGTATCTTTGTAAATACAGTAAGGATTACTTTTACATTTTATAGTATCTTGTAAACACAACAAAGTTACTTTACATTTTTATAGTACCTTGTAAAAACACAACAAGTTACTTTACATTTTTATAATTCATCTTGTAAACACAGCAAGTTACTTTACATTTTATAGTATCTTGTAAAATACAGTAGAGGATTACTTTTGCATTTTGTATCTTGTAAAACACAACAAGTTACTTGCTACATTTTGCCTAGTATCTTGTAAAACACAGCAAGTTACTTTACAGTACTATAGTATCTTGTAAAGCCCACAACAAGTTACTTTACATTTATGAAGCCTCTTGTAAAACACAACAAGTTACTTTACATTTTACTTGTGTCTTGTAAAATACAGTGAAGTTACTTACATTTTATAGTATCTTCTTGTAAACACAACAAGTTACTTTACATTTTATAGTATCTTGTAAAATACAGTAAGTTACTTTACATTTTATAGTATCTTGTAAATAC
Source organism: Homarus americanus (assembly GCF_018991925.1). NCBI lineage: Eukaryota > Metazoa > Arthropoda > Malacostraca > Decapoda > Nephropidae > Homarus > Homarus americanus. The sequence continues at coordinate 1,974 of NW_024713481.1, read as the reverse complement.
TGATAAGTTACTTTACATTTTATAGTATCTTGTAAAATACAGTAAGTTACTTTACATTTTATAGTATCTTGTAAAACACAACAAGTTACTTTACATTTTATAGTATCTTGTAAAAACACAGCAGGATTACTTTACATTTTATGATGTCTTGTAAAAACACAACAAAGTACTTTACATTTTTATAGTATCTTGTAAACACAACAAGTTACTTTTACATTTTATAGTATCTTGTAAAACACAACAAGTTGCTTTACATTTTATAGTATCTTGTAAAACACAACAAGTTACTTTTACATTTTACTCAATGTCCTTGTAAAACACAACAAATTACTTTACATTTTATAGTATCTTGTAAAAACACAACAAGTTGCTTTACATTTTATATAGTATCTTGTAAAACACAACAAGTTACTTTTACATTTTTATAGTATCTTGTAAACACAACAAGTTACTTTTACATTTTATAATTATCTTGTAAACACAACAAGTTACTTTACATTTTTATAGTATCTTGTAAAATACAGTAAGTTATTACTTTACATTTTATAAGTACATCTTGTAAAATACAGTAAGTTACTTTACATTTTATAGTATCTTGTAAAATACAGTAGGGTACTTTACATTTTATAGTATCTTGTAAAAAACACAACAAGGATTACTTTACATTTTGGTATCTTGAAATACAGTAAAGTTACTTGCATTTTACAGTATCTTGTAAAAATACGATGAGATTACTTTACATTTTTATAGTATCTTATAAACCCACAACAAGTTACTTTGTTTATAGTATCTTGTAAATACAGTAGGATTACTTTACATTTTTGCATAGTATCTTGTAAATACAGTAAGTTACTTTACATTTTTATAGTATCTTGTAAAAACACAACAAGTTACTTTTACATTTTATAGTATCTTGTAAAAACACAACAAGTTACTTTTACATTTTATAGTATCTTGTAAACACAACAAGTTACTTTACATTTATAGTATCTTGTAAAAAACACAAAAGAAGTTACTTTACATTTTATAGTATCTTGTAAAACACAGCAAGTTGCTTTACATTTTTATAGTATCTTGTAAAACACAACAAGTTACTTTACATTTTTATAGTATCTTGTAAAACACAGCAAGACCCTTTTTTATAGTATCTTGTAAAACATAACAAGTTACTTTTACATTTTATAGTATCTTGTAAAACACAACAAGTTACTTTACATTTTATAGTATCTTGTAAACACAACAAGTTACTTTTGCATTTTATAATATCTTGTAAACACAACAAGTTACTTTACATTTTATAGTATCTTGTAAACACAGCAAGTTGCTTTTACATTTTTATAGTATCTTGTAAACACAACAAGTTACTTACATTTATAGTATCTTATGTAAACACAACAAGTTAATTTACACATTTATAGTATCTTGTAAATACAGTAAGTTACTTTACATTTTTATAAAGTATCTTGTAAACACAACAAGTTACTTTTACATTTTTATAGTATCTTGTAAAATACAGTAAGTTACTTTACATTTTATAGTATCTTGTAAAATACAGTAGGATTACTTACATTTTATAGTATCTTGTAAAAACACAACAAGTTACTTTTTACATTTTATAGTATCTTGTAAATACAGTAAGTTACTTTTACATTTTATAGTATGTATAAACACAACAAGTTACTTTACTACATTTTATAATATCTTGTAAAATACAGTAAGTTACTTTACATTTATATAGTATCTTGTAAACTTATAACAAGTTACTTTACATTTTATAGTATCTTGTAAACACAACAAGTTACTTTACATTTATAGTATCTTGTAAAAAACACAACAAGTTACTTTACATTTTATAGTATCTTGTAAAAAACACAACAAGTTACTTTACATTTTATAGTATCTTGTAAAATACAATCAAGATTACTTTTACATTTTATAGTATCTTGTAAAAATACCAGTAAGTTACTTTACATT